>NC_089278.1:28501000-28801000 GCF_963678975.1 Dysidea avara | reverse complement strand
TTATATATTTAAGTAAAGGCAGAATGCAGAAGTTAAATCTGTTTGCAATACTACGTATAATATTGAACCAACCTTGAGCTTGACAGAAGTTTGTTGGTTCAACTGCTGCTATCCAGTAGTTTCTGTCCGAACAAACTAATGACTTTCCGACTATAACTGGTATATTTTCTATGACCACTGCAATAACAAGAGTACATAAATACTGGTACTATTATATCTTTATCATACACATGACTGTACTAATAATCACATTACACAGCTTATTGAGGTTCAAGGAGTTCCAAGGACTCCATATAGAACCCAGTTTTGTGACACCTTTATGTCAACTTTTATTGAGCTAGTGACAACAGCAACATATTACTTCCCCTAATTGGAAACAAACCTGTTCACAGCTCCTCTTATGCACCTTATACAATATAGGTGCCTCTAGCTTTTTTGAATTTATATTGTATCCTACCAGTGTTAAAAACTTTTGATTACATTTCAGCAGCAAATCATACACTGAAGAAACCTCAAATAACTAATGCTAACTGAAGCAATATTATCCATCTTATGCAGCATGGAAAATTACATTTTAAACATTTTAGCACTCTCCCCAAGTCCTTTAACATACTTACCAATAATTGTTCCAACTACAGTGTTGTATACAATGTATATTTGAGGAAATTTCAATCTGAAGAAACAAAAAGTAGCCATGTAAAAATTATCTTATTGCCACAACTTATTTACTTCATAAAAGGTTTTTCACAGTAAGCTAGCTATATCACTATAATCTTATTTAGTATTTTAGTATTTATTTGAGGATCCACTATATAATTGCTCATAAAGCCTGTCCCAGACTCATTGACAACCTAACAACGCAAAAGTGATAAATATCACAAGCTAACTTAGTAATATAATGAAGCATATGTCAGTGGCAGATCTAGGATTTTGAAAACAGGGTTTCTGAAATTATTAAAAATAGCATCTAGTTACAAAAAAAAACTAACTGTGGAAAAAGTGATTAAGCCATAGCTGTGATTGCTCTATTAGAGTGTCTCAATCATTTTTGTACATTGGCAGGTGGAAGGTAAAGTGTTTAATAGCTGCAATGGATGCAAGTTCAATTCACTTGCATGCATGCTACAGATATATAATAGTATTTTGCTATGATAGCATGTCAATGCAGCACTAACTGCCACTGGTGTCAAAAGGGGGGTTTCTGTCAAAACTTCAGAAATCTACCTAGGTCCACCACTGTATGTTCCATACATGGATAGCTAAACTCTCAGCTAAACATGATAAGTCCACCTTAATGCTGTGGTCATAGATTTTGCATGATCCTAATATAAATAATGAGTAATTATACTCCTCATTTTAAACAAATGCTACATATTGCCATGATGTACATTATTAGTATGACTACCCATGATCTGTCGTGCGTAAATTATGTATATAGCTAATTGATCAAAAGTTGAATAGGTGTGCCACTCACACTCTTCCTTGATTACAATAACAAGCTATCAGGGCGATCAATCCACCAACTAAACTAATAGCTCCAGTGATGATAGCTAGTACATAAAAAGCAAGATCTAGAGTGTTTTCTGTGAGCAAGTAGTGTCCATCACACACTGGTAAACATGTTGAGCCACAAAAGTGATCAAATTCACTTGGACAAGGTAGAGAAGGAGCTTTTGAAAATGTCAGATCTCCATGCTCATTGTAACTCATACAATCTGGAACAGTCATATTGAAAAAGCTCTCTACTATTCTCCACTCAGAAACACATTTGTTATCTCGAACTTCTTCACACTCTTCAGTCAGGTCTACCGAAGAACTATTACCTCTACACAATAGAAGTGTTGCATTGCAGAAAAATGACAGTGAGTCATAATAACACTCTGTGTTCTCCATATACCGTCCAACCGCAAAAATTACTGATAGTCCTGTAATTACTGATTCATCACAATCTAGATCATCACCATATCCTGTCATTGTATTGTTACATTCTTCCAGTAGTAATTCAACAGTTTGCTCCTCTGCAGGATCAATCTATAGTGTTACACAAAACCACTTAGATAGACATGTGCATGCAAATCAATGAATGTTTTATAATGCACAGAATGCTAAATACCTAATAGAACAATTGCAGTGGTATTCGTTTTTAAGCATTCCAGTTCAAAAACACTTTCAATGGAATATGATATATAGCTACACAGGCAGAAAGCAGGAAACATGCTGGTCCTAGTAAAAATATTCTCTAAATGCAGGTTTGATTTTATCAACATTGTTCTCTATCATTTTCATAGATATGAATGTGAACAAAGCCAAAATTAAGCAGTGTATAAAAAGGTTGCAATAACAGAATACACTTATAAATAATAATGCTATTAATTAAAGAGTATATATGTAGTTCACTAACTTTAACAGAACAGGCTTTGAAGTCAACATAATCAGTAATATCTGAATCATCAATACGTGGACTGATGGTAGTATAAAATAATACAACAGGAGCTTGGTACAACAATATCACTACACAGAGGACAAACATGAAGCTTGCCACCAAACGACACTTTAGCAGTTTTGATGTAAAAGAAAATCCCTTGTCAGTTGTACTAGGGCTGTGTATCATCACATAACTGCAATTTTCGTCATACTCACTCTCGTACTTCACTGAAGTGCAAGTGGAGTCCACTGAAATTTTCCTCCCACCGTTGCATGATACATTGATTGCATTCCCATTACAAGGTGATGTGGTATACAATCTGGTCTGACTTACACTCCTAACACCATAGCTCAGTTGTGTGACATTAACCCCACTATCAAATGGTCCACTCATGTTGTGAGTGTAGTGTTAGTGGAAAATACCTGTAGAATAACACAGCACATGTATTAGTGGCTCATGATAGGTGTATTAAATGTTATCATTATATTTACAAAAGTGCTGGCCTTTTTGTAAATTTCACTTGCTTTCGAGGTCCGGCTTGAGTTTACACAAGAAACTAGTTGGCAATTTGGCATGGTTGGTAGCTCCAAATGCATCAGTTCATCCAAATCATTTGGGATTTTTCAAGATTGCAATCCATCACAATACCATGTTTTTATAGAGACCTGTGAGACCTATTACAACAGGCCATAGCCATTTAGTTACACCTGTGTTTTAGGGTCTTATAGGTATGTCAGAACTGTTTATAGCATAGTTTACCAAACTGCCTTTTCTTTTGCGTAGAAAGTCTATAACTATCGCTCCCATGATATATACACTCTACAGAAAGTGTGACATGTTTTGTTACAAAGGTCAATGATAGTGTAAAAGACATGAGAATGCTTTTAACTCCAATACTGCTTGATATATATTTTTGATATAATACATATCCCTTTATATGTGACCGAATTCGACAAAACAAGGCTTTGAATTCCACACATGCACATCCACTTTTATGACATTGAAGCACCGTAACTCAATGTAGGAGTATGCCATTAGTTTCAAACTTTGACCTGCTATTTTATAATGCTATGGAAGAATTGTGTGAAACTGTTAGGCCAATAGCTTACTGAGTAGTAAACTTGGATGTGTGGAAACCTTGTTTTGTCAAATTCGGTCACATATGCACTATACTGTTACACAATGAATATTGGAAAATGACAAATTTAGTCACCTATGTTTAAGTGACAACACAAAGTACACAGATAGAGTTTCAGTATTCCATGTCATGCATGGATCATGAGAAAATATCAATCTCTACGTACATCTATACTGTTGCGGTGTGGTTCCCTGCCCATAAATACCTTCAGTTAGGCTGCAGCATGCATCCTTATGTAGCTACATCTATGATGCAACTACTTTCCTTTCTAATTGCACTTTAAAGATTAGAACCATTATACATTAGCATCTATACCATGGCATCTATACAACTGATACAGGTTTTTTAGGATCAATATTGCACACAATAAAATAATGTTTTATTTAAAACTTCATGCAAACCTCACTTTGCAACAATTAAGACAGCTAACTTTCCTTCATTATCATCTATCATTGCATCATGCACACAAAAGACTAACAACAAATTCTAAAACTTTAATATTTGCCTGTATTTATGTACATCAATATCATAACAATTTTTATATGATGTACACATTCTACTTCTATTGACATACAGTCTGACAGATACGAATAAACATATATACTAGCTACCAGATTTGTTATCTGAATGGAAGAGACGCATTCACTGACTGTATATAGTTGAGATGTTGTAAATGTTCTGATCTAACAACAGAGACCTCATGTAGATCTCCATTAACACAATGATGGCTTCCTGTATGTAGTCATCCATTATAACTGTTGTCATACAAAGGATTTATAATTATACTAACAATAGTAAAGCCATACCCAGAATGTTTTGATTGGTTTAAAATTGCAGTTAGCTAAGGATACAGCAGAGACCAATTCAATACTAATTTTAGTGTAATAATAGCTTAATGGCTAGCTGTATTAGAAATTTCAGACAGTCAATGAAGAACCTCTTTCTTAGTCAAGTATAGCTACATCTTTTTCAAAGTCCTTGAGGCTTATCAAAAAGTGATAGTAGTAAAATATATATGAATAGCAAGTTTTGTCAACCTCTAGGAGTACATATACTTTCTGCACCTCATAGTTGTTCCATTCACATAATGTATTAACTAAACTGCATGCATTCTTCATGTTCTATTGAATACTCTATATAGTAACAATTTAAATCCACTTGTTTACCCTCTAGCTAGTTCTGCCAGAACATGACTTGTAATTAAAATCACCAACATAATATATACATGCTCTTCAGCATGCCTTACACCCTATACACACACCTACATGTAATCAGATACACAAGTCCTAAAGATTCCATTTACACTATTGGTCTGTCTGTACATAGCCCTGCACATGGCTATGGGTATATACTGTATACCTTATTAATGAAATTATTGTGGATAGTGTAGTTATAACCCAAACATCATTAATAAGTAATGTGACAGACCAAATTTGGGGAGTGTTTAAGGAACTCTGAACAATACTGTTTAGCTATAATTGTAATATTTAGTTGAATGTTGTTGCAACAATGATTGCAGTATATAGTATCATCTTTCATAATGCATGTATAGGAATACTTACCTACCCACCTTAAATGTAGCTACTATTCAGCTATGCATGAATATACGTGATAGTATGGATAGAAAATTAATTGAACAATATATTGGAAATATTTGGGCATAAACAAGAGAGTATAATCAAAAGAATTAAATAAAGTGTTTTGATTACTCAGTGACACATGTTCTATGCACAAATATGTACTTATACATAAAAAATAGTTAGACAACATCAGTGAGGGTTACCAGTAAGGAGGTTGTGACTATGTTACATATAATGGTCCTGTACGTGTTGTAGAGCTTGTGGAGCCTGAGTAAAACAAATGTTAATAGCTACGGAGACTTGGAGATTTTAAAAATTAAGAGCCATATAACTACGTAGTTTTAATTTTAAGTTAGCTGTTAGCAACAAAGCTAAAAATTAAAGTATACAAAACACTTAGTATACCTGCAAGTAATACAAACGCTATGTGCATTGTTATTGTGTCCCAGGCACTATCTGTTTTGAAAGCATACAGCTCATGAGACTGGATCTTTTTCAATCAATGAGATTTGAGTAGCAATACAGCAATAACACTCTAATCGCAAGGTTTCCAAACTGTATTATCTATAATCCATCTCTCATGCACATAATAATAACATGATAATTATATATGTGGAGATGCACAACTATAGATGATGGAAGTAAACTGTAAAATAGTAACTTTAATACACTTTAACATTGTATCTGTTAAGTAGCTAGCTACATGCAGGCCGCATGACATGATGTCCAGCTGAGCTGACCACTCATGTGAGGACACAAGCAGTAAAAATCTGGTGTTGAATCCTTATAATGGCTGTAGCTATTACTTGCAATGAGGTTGTTGTGATAGCTATATTACTAGCCACCCATCTGTAAAAATTTTACTGATGGGTGGCTATTAATATAGCTATCACAACAACCTCATTGCAGTAAAACTGGGAACATTATTGTATTTTAACTGTACGGGGTACAGCTGAAAACCAGCCGTCCATTGGCTGATTGTTTTCACCCCTGAATAAATAATAAATAAAGTGTAAAAATATAGTAGATACACTGCACACTAGCAGCACAGAAACTAATGTAATTGTGCCACTGCATGAAAAAGAAAATTTGCAATAATATGTATTATTAGTGGGAGACATTCAAGTTCTGCACCAACAAATTTATCCTCCTTTTAATATTGCTACAAAACTTGAATTGTCCACTTCTAGCTCACTGCAGAAACTACAGTTTAAGATCATGAATCAAGTAATAGATAATTAACTGATCTGACACCATGCATACTTACTAGCTCCATCCAACCGGCTATCGTTGATGACTCGATTTATGAGGTCACATTGTAGTACAGCCACACAACAAAATATAGAACCATTCTTTACTGTTTCTTTCCTTCAACTATATAAAGATCTTGCTCAATGACCTCATCACCTGCTCAAATTTAAACTATAGGCTGGACAATAATCATTAATTCTATAATTACACATTATGTTGATTAGCTATTATGATTTTTGTCCACTACTGCCTGTTCCTGTATACTTTTTAAGAGGTTTTGGCACAGTAAACAATAACAATGCTATAGCTAACACAAAGTAGCTAGCTACGCCTCGTAGCACGCTATACATTGACATGTTATCTCTACTCGAATAGGTATTATGTGAAAAACTAACCTAAAATGAATCAGTGAATGTAACTACTGTAGCTCCGGCAGCTGTTTTGCACTCTCTGCTGATTCAATGTACCAAATCAAGACGAAAATGCGTAACTTTACAATGACAAACGTAGGGCTTTAGACTCTACTGTGAGGTGTTTACTCACTTGCATGGTTTCCGGTGTCACAGTGATATATGTTTCCCCGGGTAACGTGTTTCCCGCACACGTATCCCTAGGGATCCGTGTTTCCCCGCACACATATCACTAACTCGCTAGCGACCTACAAGTCACAGTGATATGTGTTTCCCCGGGTAATATGTTTCCCCTTTATAAAGTCATGTGCAACGTACGTAGTGTTAGCATAGGCGCGCATGCACTTTTAATAACCATAGCTAGTCATACCTATACAACTAGATAAATACTATAAGTATACATGTTGATGGAGGAAATCAAGCCATTCACTGGTATTCAACTATAACTGCGCTATGTAGCTATAGCATCAGTTTAATAAAACAGTAGCTACAAGTACATGTATACAATAAAATACTATCTCTAGCTATATAGAGTAAATCATGTGGTTGCAGCTATGTATAACTAATCAATTTAGCTATAGCTTTGGCATGCAGTCAGTCATTATCTACCCCCTTGCCGGTTCTATCTGGGGTTCCCCAAGGGAGTATTTTGGGACCCCTATACACTTCATTATTTACATGAATGATTTACCATCTTGTGTTACCATCAGTAAAACTTTACTATTCATTGACGACACCAAGATTTATTATACTGTTAGATATTTCACTGTTTCAAAATGATTTAGACTCAGCAACTTTGTGGAGTACGAGATATAATATGTTCTTTAATCCAAAAAAGAGTGTCCACCTATATTAATGCAAAAGTCATCACTATAATTACAAAATAGCTGACACACAGGTTATAACAAATAGTTCACATAAAAATCTCGGTATTATAATATCATCAGACCTATCTTGGGATCAACACTACAAAAACATAATCCCTAAGACCTACAGAATGCTAGGACTGCTCCATCGCAGCTTTAGCAAGCATCAAACAGTGACAGCCAAGAGAACTTTGTATATTTCCTTAGTGAAATCGCAAGTTATATACTGTTCAGTGATTTGGAAACCTAACCATATCAAGCAGGGGCGGATCCAGGGGGGCTTTGGGGGCTGAAGCCCCCCTTCATATTTAGGCTTTACTTGATCATTATGCTGAAAATTATAATGAAATTTTGTCTTAGCATAATTATATGATCACTAATAATACAAATACTCATAAAACCACCTTATAAACATCTTTCTAAGGTATTATCAGTAGATTTATGCTAAAGTTTATGCAACAAGGACCTGGATCAGCATTGGAGGTGTACAAGATCGAGATACTCTAATAGAGCAGTCAGCTAACTGCTCTAATAGAAGATTCACTGGAAACATGTAGTTGGTTCTGTTATGAAATTTTTCCAAATCTGCCTGCGCCCATACATACAATGAAGTGCATTGGTCTGTTTAAAGGGCTTCATTCATCCACTTGTGTAGTTAATATGTGAGGCAATACTTAATTCAGGTACACAATTTCCATTGAAAATGCTGCAGATTCAATCTTGTATTGTTCAAATTTCAAAACTTTCCACTTTCAACATTATTCTAACATGCACCTATTCAGTGTTGTGCAATTGTGGGAGGGGTGCATCATGTACTTGGTTGTCTGTACCTACCCAAACTTTTCCATTAGCAAAATACTTCAGAGAGCCATACCTATAATCTAAAGGCACTATATATAATCTACAGGCAGAAAATATTATGAATTTTATGTGGGAATGTCTCAAAATGCAGTATTTTAGCATCTATTTTTCAAAATTTCCTGGGGGGGCATGCCCCCAGACCCCCTAGTTCCAGCATGCTTTGCATGCTAGGAAGTGTGCTTTGCACACCTCTACCCAAGAGATTAGTATCTTGAGTTAGTCCCCCCTTTTATAAATCCTATATCCGCCCCTGTCAAGGACATCACACTTATTGAGCAGGTCCAGAGAAGAGCAACAAAGTTTATTTTAAATGACTATAGTTCTGATTATTAGTATAGCTAGCTAGTATAATTATTGTATTAGCTTATATAGTGGCTATATAGCTAGTTAGCTACCTATAGCTAAATACATGCAATATGCATGGGTATCTATTAGCTAGATAGCAATATATCTACTGAATGGTTGGATTGCGTACTGTTTGCAACTAGCCATATAGACTGACCTTGGAGTTACTGCACGATGGCTATATCTGAGTGGGAAACACGGATCCCTGGTGATATATGTGCGGGGAAACACGAATCCCTAGGGATATGTGTGTGCGGTGAAATATTTTAAAAATCGCTACGGGAAACACATATCACTGACAGCTTTTGGTGGGAAACACGGATCCCTAGTGATATGTGTGCGGGGAAACACGGATCCCTAGGGATATGTGTGCGGGAAACACGTTGCCCGGGGAAACATATATCACTGTGACACCGGTCTCGAAGTCTTATACCGGGGTATGTAAAGGAGGTAGAGAGAGAACCATCATTAATAATTGATGAGAAAACATGCATGATTACAAACAAATTATATATTATGTGTCCTCGGACAACATGCGACCACATGTCTGACCAACAGTGGACAGCAGTGGGCATGGCAAGGAAAAAAAAAATATTATAAATTTAGGTACAAAACTAAAGTTACAGTTTAAATTATATACAGATTAAAAACAGTCCGGATTGATTGTCTATTCTTTAGAGTTCCTACCATAAAATATTCTCTGTGAAGCAGAAATTGAGGCACTGGCCATCTTGAACAAAAGATTTCTAGCACTTCCTTTGGAAAATAGGGATACTTGCCTGGTAAAATTTATCACATCCTTAATTGCAGCAATAGAACTAGGTTGAAAATGGCCCAAAACACTGACTTCCACAGTTCTGTAGCAGTGAGGAATCTTCAAACGATCCAATTCAGCCAAAAACTGTACATACTCAGGTTTATAAAGTTTGCGGTTGTGTGCAGACTCCAAATGATGTATTGAGTCCAATGGACATGTAAGCTCTATAATGCCCATTGATGCAGAGTGTCTGTTATAGATGACAACATCGGGTCTGTAAGGAGTGACTAAGACATTGGAGGGGATGGTTTCAGGAGGAGAGTCGATGTCCCTGCAGGTCCGCATAGACACTGACCATCTGGCAATCAGAAAAGAGAGTAATTAACTGAGAAAATAAAGTGAACAGTACTTGATTATGTCTATAGGTGTACCTTTGTTGGGATAGTGCTACTGGGCAACCACCTAAAATATGAGCGGTAGTTGGCCGGTTAGAGTCACAAAGGGTACACTTGGCACCACACTGTATGTGCCAGCGACGCAGGTTAACAGCTAGCAGTAGGCAGAGTGTCCGAGGATGCTCTCAACAAGAAAGAAAGTTGCCCAGGGTGAAATCCAGTCATTAACTTATTCCATGTTCTGCAGCTAGTTTCTAACCTAGCAGAATCCAAAAATTTGCATTGCACAGTGAGATAGGCTTCACTGTCAGAAGTAATTTTACTAGTCAAATCATCCTTAGCTCTCTTGTAAAGAGACCGTGCTGATGGCATATCGGACAATTGGCTTTGGGCAGCCGACAATATGGAATAATCTTGATTCTGGAACTGCAGAAAATCATTACCAAGATGGAGATGCAAGCCCAATTCCTGCAGCTGAGGATCAGATGATGCACAGATACATGAAAGCAAACTAAGTTTTGCCTCTCTTGACACACAAGAGACACTGGGGCAACAAATTCCCGGATAGTATAGGATTACCCGAGTAGCATTCCTTGGAAGCTGCAACCATTTCTTAAGATAACGAGTGACCATAGATTCGAGTTGTTTAATAGTATGGTTAGTGATTGCATCAACACATAGATGGAATCTTAACAGTGACAAGATGTAATTCCTATAAATCCAGAGCTTATACTCTCCCCTAACAGGAAGAGAATCAGTAGCTGTTAGTAAACCGGACAGACGAGAAGTCATATTCTTGTTTGCAATAGATTTGGTAGCTGACAAAGACACATCAATTAGTTTTCCCAGAAATTTTGTACCACCCTCAGTAATCAATTTTGTGGTCCCACCTGATAACGGAATTCTCTGTGACAAATGTTTAGAGCCATCAAATAGAAATGAAACGCACTTTGAAGGCTTAAGTGTTAGATCCAAGTCTGCAGCTTTCTTGTCAATCTCTTGGAGCACAGAAGAATGGGTTTCCAAATTGGTGGAAATCAAGGTAGCATCATTGGCATAACCCTTCACTGAATGGGCAATTGAATCGGCAAATTTTGGAGAAGATTTCCAACTGGATTTAACAGTGGCAGGTTTATCAGTAAGAGGCACAAACCTCTTTGCCCTCTTACCACAAGGTTTCCAGTCCACCTGGTGGAGGTCAACTTCTTCAAATACCATTGTATCTATGTCTTCCTTGTACACAAGTTTACAGAAACCATTAAACAGATACTTGTCAATACGAGCTTTATACCAACCAGGTTCTTCATCACCACTCTCGGACCATTTAATGTATACAAAAGAACCAACAGGTGGTAGGCTATCACAATTATTATTATTATTATTATTATTTAATGGGCTTGTAGATGCCAAGGCAAGCTAACTTGCCAGGCTAGGCCGCAGGCCTTTGAAGGTGCCCATATCTAGATTGCTTCCAAAAATTATCCAAGCGCAGCTTGAAGGTTGCAATTAGGCACAGGAAGTTGAAATGTGTAGCCACATGGATTATTCAAAGAGTCTGCCAACTGTAGAAGTGGGTTAAATACCAACAAAAATATCATAGGGGAGAGAGTATCTCCTTGAAATACTCCTCGTTGAAATGGTATCATAGCTGTCTCCCAGTGATCACTTGTAATTGTGACTGACAACTGTGAATAAAATGAAAAAACATAATTGAAAAAAGAGGAAGGTACCCTCTAATATATACTTTAGGTGAGGTATAATAATATGGTAAAGGAGGAGGCTATAGTCTCAAGTTTGCATAGAGAGTGATGGCTATATAAGTAGCTATTAAACTATAAGCCCCGGCTATACCCTATACGAAGTGGATCATTAGCAGAAATGCGGTGACTACTCTATTAGGGAGTTTTGTCGTAATTCAACTTGCATCTCCAGTATAGTTGTAGATCTAACTTCAGTATACAGTGGATCCTTGAGTGGTGGTTCATTATGGCATGTCTGCTTAATTAAATCCTTAGAAATGCTAAGCGTGTTCATATGGCTTTCGAGGACATTTGTGGTCATGTGTGGTAAATACCTATCGCCGAAGATTTTCTTAACGCGATTCATACCACCAATGAATTTATTACCACTTATGGTGCATTTTGTAGTCTTCTAATGGATCATGGTATAGTAAGCTACTGTAGCATGATCGTTTACCTTCAATTAACTGAAATCCACAAAATTACTATAATAAAATAAAACTCTCTAATAGAGCGTTCAAGTTTGACCGAATTTCTGCTAATGTATTTAGGTCACTGTGCAAATATTTATTTAGCCGGTAGTTTGTTGGGAAGTGTCACCTATAACTCTAGTATCAAACACACTAGTTGTATGAAGGTAAGTTTTTGGGTGAGTTCGAGGCGAGCTAGGGTTGGAGCGAGCCGGCGAAGCGAGCGTCCTGGCGAAGCCTGGCCAACCCTAGCTCGCCTCGAACTCACCCAAAAACTTACCTTCATACAGGCAGTGAAAGTCACCATTACGTTTAACAGGTTAGGTTTCTTCTTCACTGGTATGGTTAGACTATATAATATTTTATATTTGTAACATTAAATAGTACAAAAACAAAAGGAGTAGTCAGCAAGCACCGGTGGTACAGTGGTTCAAGTCTAGATCACATCACACCTTTTTTCTTCTTTTCTTAAACCTTTTTGTGTCACGATTTTTCTGAGTTTTTTTTTAAGCAATGACCGGCTAAATATCAACAGCCTAAACTATAGTATAGTGCTGCTATACAAATGATTAGCAGATCTAGATTACTCACAAGATCATTGTATTAAAGTTCAAAGAAGCTTGAGTTTTGCAATGAAAATCGTATATGGTCGTCATCCAGTCATGCACTTTCCTGTCCACTGACAGATCAGCTGCAAAGAGTAGGGCAATATTCCCAGTGCCACCAAAGCTGGCCGAAGAAAAATACTTTTAGTCCTCTCCACTATCTGTCTCCAACATGATCATAAGGGTATTCATAGTTTCAACTGAACATAATTATTTAGTAAATAGATTAACACATTTTGATGATGTCATGCATTCGTGCTTTTGTATGTATCATAACATGTAGCTACTGTACATATATCCACTATCGGATTGCTTGTTATCTTATATTCAAATAAATATGTACTGCACAATAGCTATAGTCTGAGCAGTCTGATGCATGGAGAACCAAAATCAAGCTCAATTAAAATACCTCTAGAATGCATCTGCAAAAGCTCCCTGCATGGAGTCTCTACCCCTAGACCCCTTTAACATAAGCACAGGCCATTGAGTGTGCTATTATAGTTTATACAGTGTAAAGCTTACAGGCAATAGTTAGCCATATTAACAACCAAGTTTGATGTTCCACTGCTGCTATAATTAATTAGCATTAAATATGCTGTTTGGTGTAGGTAGTGTATTTACAGTAGTTGCAAAGTTTATGAGATTAGGGCATGATATGTTTTAACTTTCAGTGCCATAACTGCATGTCATTACAATCAACACTGAACTAATTAATAAATCAGAACAAACACACATGTATATTATGTGTTACACTATATATAGGTAGCATGTAAAGCTTTTTAGGGGTACATTCAGGGATTTATAGCCAGACATTAATTTTTGTGATGTCAGGGCCTAGCTTATGCTAGCTACTGTATACAACACTTTAGATATTCATGTACAAGGGCATATAATTATCTTAGTGTGCAAAGCTAGCATCTAATGGCAAGCAGACTGCATGCCATGCAACCTAGGGGATGGTATGAGGAGAGGCATTTACCCCAGGATAATTATACAGACCCTCTGAAATTTAATCAGCGAGTGATCTCAACAGTTTATCAGATTAAGGTCACATAAACTTAATTATTAGTTTCTCATGACATCCTCCTGCACTCAAAATAGCAGTACTGGAGGGCAGATATTTACTAACTAGATAGTTGAATTAGCTAGGTAGAATGACTCAAAATGCAATTTTCTTAAACTGACTCAAAATTTGCTATAACTGACTTACACTGAAAGACACTGAACTACTGGGATCTTGAAATTCAATACCAGGCCCGAAAACACACAAACACAAGATATCTATCTTCATGCTATCTAACATGGTCCGAAGCATAAACTCCAAAGATAAAATAATATTATTACAGTTTTGACCAGATATGTATCTTTTTTCCCATACTGTAGCTATACTTACAGAAATGGATCCTGGAAAGAAGGGTCAAAACTAGGCCTAGTCAAAACATCAGACTAAATTATAATTAGCTACAGAGCCTGCACAATAACTGTATACAGTGAATGCACATCTATGTGTACTTAAATTGTGATAACAGTATACAACTCACATGCATACAGCTGCTGACAAACTCTGAATACCGAGGTTTAACCATTTAACAGATTTTTTGTGTGGCTAGCTGTTTAGCTAGACAACAATCACAGAAAAATTACTAGAAGTTAGGTCAGTTAACCCATATTATTGTTTGATTGTACATTCATCTGCACACAGCTGCTGTGTTCTTACAAAACCAATACTGTTTCATAACTTGTGATGACAAATCTCCTCAGTAAACCATCATTAGGGGTTGGTCAAAGAAGTACCTTCTTTTCAGCGAGTAGCTATAGCCCTCTTGGGGTTCCAGTCTACTTTTCCTCTCTTCAACCTACCCCTGAATCTCACCTCCCATATGCATCTGTTATCTAGTACCAGCTGGCTATCATCAAGCAACACAGTTTTTCTGGATCTCTAACTGTTGGATAAATTGTCATCTGCAGTTTTAGGTGGGTTACAATGTACATAGAAATAAGCTCTCCAACCATTGAGTATAATTATAGTCTTACGTAAGTGTCAGTAATTGAATTCTCTGTCTACATTCCACAGAACATTCATTCTTCCTTACATCAGTCACTGCTGGATATCCAGCTACACTATGCATACAGTTGTACACTGTAGCTGTTTTATACAGAACATAATTGTGGGTTTTAATTAGCCAGTAAACTTTCCATTGGAGCTACGGCAATCATAGATACTGGCGATATAGTTCAATAACATTTGTATAGCAAAATGTCACAAAGAGAAGGATAAAACATACCTGGATTATAAAACACAATTGACATGCATTCTTTTTATAACTTTTTAGAGGGGTAAAGAACATAAAATGAGTTATTAACACTCTGTATTTTATGAGACAAGCAACGACAGTAGACCATATTATAATATGCTGCAAGGTATACAGGAATAATAGTTAGGGATGTGTGAATACAATGAAAGAAGTAAACTTACAAGACATTCACTACATGTGATGTATGTATAGTCACTATATGCAGTTCCAAGATTTAAGTGTATCTTTTATAGTGTTAATTGCAGTTTTGAAGTGTATTACATACATCAAGTGACTGAAGCTAATCATTGAGAATAATAAAACTGATAATATACTCAAAATGGTTGATGGTATAAATGACTCTTCAGCTCTTTCTCTGTGAATTTCACATTCTTCTTTGTAGCCTCCAGCTGAACAAAACTTGTACTGAAAGATGTTCACTCCGTAATCATGTAAAGCAATCAAGTGAACAACTAGTGAAGTTAGGTACACCAGGAAGTTTATGGCATAGTAACAAAAAAGTAGGATCAGCTTGACTTCGGGAATTGAATATCCCATACAAAATGATTTGGAAATTTTGGTGTTTTTTGTCTTCCAGTAATGTTCCTAATAAAAAAACAATGTTTCCTAGTCATTATCACAATACATCTTACATGTATTTCTTTATGCCAGGCCTATATACAGTCCTGAGTGTTTGAAATGACCATAACCATAACTATAGCAGGCATAGCAATCCAGGAGGACCAGCCTAGCTATGAATTAATGATCATAATAATTGCGAAGAGATTGAGTCACTCTAATAGAACAGTCAGCTTTGTAATAGAACAGTCAGTGTGTAAAATTTCCCCCAGTCAGAAAGCTAAAATCTTCTCTTTAGGAGCATTCCCCCAAACCCAATAGAGACTATTCTCCATATACTGAGTGTGCATAGCTACGTAGTTTTTTATCCATCTGACATGGGCCAGTGCATCATATCTAATAATATATTACTAAGCCTATGCCATATAGCACCTTATTGAATTGTTTGACATTTCATTTATAAAAATTGTACTCCTGGATTCTATTCAGAGCACCATTTTAGGTTGTTGATACCAGTAATCTTGAAATATTTTATCTTTCGGATTTTGTGACATCGGTTGAAAATATTTACCTTTAAAATGCCATAGCTATAACGAATTTTCATACCAAAAGAAGCATGGCATTGTTAAGATGCATTGTGGCTTTTGTGAATGTGAACAGACCATAAGATATGATTTGCAAGGTTTTGACAAAAAAAAAGTTCAGTGCAAATGGATAGGGTCCTTAACTGTAAAATGTTCTGAATAATGCATTTATGTGACATTTGCTTTCCACAGCATAACAGAATTAATGCCTTTCCACGTTTGTCATTTTGTGCATAGATACTTTCTGAAGACTCAAACCCTAGCTAAAGTGTGTTTTTAACTGCTATATCTCAACTGAAAGACTCCAATACATAAGCATTATAACTAGGGAGAAATGTTTTAGTCCCAATAAACTCTTAACCTGTAATATCATACCCCCAAAGCTACTATATAGCTACAATCCGAAACTCTTATCCATGTGGTGTTCATACTGTGAATATAGCATAGCAGATAGCTATGGTTAGAAACATACATTGTCAAGTTAAGAAAGTTAACAACACACAAACTTACTCTTCGAAGAAACATCAATGAGAGAAATATTAATACAAGACCAATACAAAGTTTAAGCATAGATGGTAAAATTTCACCATAAAACAAAACAGTAGGAGATTGAGGAAAACAGTAGTATCCATTACTTTCATACTGTGACACAGTGAGGGTAATTATTGGAGGAATTACACTGACTAGTAGTACTATGGTCACTTCAGTGATGTGAATCATTCTCCTGTGTGATGATGAGTCCAGTAGCTGTTTAGTTTTGAATGGAAAAACCAAGGATAGGAAAAGATGAAGCAGATGAAAATTCCAAAATCCAAAAAACAAACCATAGCCAAACTGAATTAGGAAACCTGTGTATTAACCACACGTGAAAGTGAATGCACACTCCTCAATAACACACGGTACACTGACAATCATTTGTTTAGAGTACAATTATGGTCCATCACATTTTAAAGGCCCAATTTTAAGGCATACCTTAACTGCTACAGTAGTACTACATAGTAGGGATCATGAAGGTTTGCATTTTTTATTCAAATTAATTTTTCTTAATATTATTTGGTTAAATGCCATGATGCTTATTACCTTACTTCCAAAAATCGACGCAGCAATTATTCCAAATTGGCCACCACTCAAAATGATGTTTAAGCCCTTATTTTCAAAATCGATTAGGGCACCACTCAAGTGTGGCTGCCATTTAGGTTTGCACCAATTATGCCGGCATAATTTCGAGCATAATAAGCTAGCAAAAGCATCAAGCATTATGCCAGCATAATAGGACAATTTTCAAGATTTTAATAATTGCACTATGTGTTTGCAAAAAAATACAGCAAAACATGAACACACTACACTTTATTACTGCATTTCATATCAAGAAAATTTGTAATGTTAATATTTCATGGTTGATTTATTCACACTTCGCAGAAATAAGATTGAGATACTCTAATAGAGCAGTCACTTACTCTAATACGGCAGTCAAGAAAGGCTGATATACTCTAATAAAACAGCCAACTCTAGAGCATAATCCTGATTTTTGAAATCATAATTTTGAGCATAATAGGAGCACAAAAGCATAATTGGCCACTTTCAAAGCATAATTGGCTCAAGCCTACTACTATTTAAGGTGCGGTGTTTAACCAAGGAAGTATGGTATGTTTGTTGTGACTGGAAAACCCTGAATACCACATCAACAGAGAGGATGGTACCAGACATATCATACACTTCTGTAGTAGGGCTGAGCGATAGTGAAATTTTCACTGTCCGAACGATATCAAGATACTGTTCACGATAGACAATAATAAAACAATAGTGATAATTCACCTATTTCCTATTAGTTGCCTTCAAAGAGAGTTGTAAGGAGGGATGCACCCATGCATGTATTTTGCATAAGATATTAAACAGCCTTTTAGGCTGATTTTTGTTCCAAAAAGTGATTATTTTAAAGTATTTTGTAGATATTTCTCTATATTTTACTTGTTAATTACTGTCCAATAGTAAATTTTCAAGCAATATAGACAATATCGATAGTGTTACTATCCCGATATTCCAATATGCACATACTATCCCCCAGCCCTATTCTGTAGACACCCCGACTATCAAATACTGAAAAGTAGCATCATTACGTTGCTACATTTTCAGCTATGCTCTGCCTGTTACACAGCATTACAAATGAAGAACAGTACAAAATCCCAGACATAAGGGACAATTCCCATTTTAAATTCCTATTATACAAATACCGTGGCCAGCACTGCGGAAAACCATCAATTCTTTACTACATATCAATACCTATGTGCTAGAAAAGAAAGAAATAAGTAAAACATGTTTTGAGCTTCAATTACTGTGTTGAACTCATCAAGTCCATGACATTAGAAATGCTATGCTTGGTTAAAGGCATCAGTCAGTACATTGGTTAGAAGAAAATTTGGACTTATTTGGCTAAACAAGATTTCCATAGGAACTCATTGAAAATGTTTTGTGTCACTCTGAGTACACATTTGATTATAGCTAGCCAATACTGCCAAGCAATTGTGATGGTAAGGTGAGGCTAGGTTTACAGTTTGAACTAGCTGGGATTTTAGTAGGGATTAACCTATTTTTCTTCTTTTTTTTCCACCTATTTTTCTTTCCAGCAATTCTTTTATTTCTTACCTATTTTGCTCAATATTTTGCTCGAACTTTTTCTATTTTGCTGAGCATCAGTAAAAATTAATTGCAGTATCGCTAGCTTACAAGCATGTGCGACTGCTCTATTAGAATATTTCGTATCTCATACATAGTGACTGCTCTATGAGAGTATCTCGATTTTTAGTCACCATTTCCTATGAGTATATGTTGTCCTATTATGTGTGACTGTTCTATTAGAGTATCTCGATCTTTTTCATACAAAATGTGTTAAGTGCCATTCCTTGGTGCCCACTTCTCCACCTATTTTTCCAGCATTTTGCTCTTTGCTTTTACCAACGTATTTTTCCAAACATTTTGCCAGCAAAATTGGTGCATCCCTAGATTTTAGGAATAGAAAATAATGAGCTCGAGGTCACCCACACTTCCAGCTATACAATACTAGTGGATGGACACTTATTCCCTATTTCAGTCTGGTTATATTGACAAGCTATATGCCAAGAGAAGGAATTATGTACACATTGCTGCAGGTGTAGGTTACTTCTATGATCCCTACTAAAATAATACAGTATAGTATTGCACAGTTGATCACCAACCTTGAACTTGACAGAAATTGGTTGGTTCATTTGCTGCTATCCAATAGTTTCTGTCTGAACAATCCAAAGACTTCCCCACCACAACTGGTATATTCTCTATAATCACTGCAATAATGTACAGAATGTGATAATATGACCACAACCAAACATCAGCAAACATGCATGAAAGCCAGCATTGCCATGAGTGCTATATATGTATAATAAAACATGGAGCATGCAGCTGAGACGCTAATAAAACACAAGGGAAAACAAAGTGCTGTATTAGTATCAAGGTCAAACAACAAGTGCTTTTTTATCCATATTGCACAAGCAATGCATTGCTTTAAAGTATTTCTAGTGGATTGAAACTCAGTACATAAACTGCACTAACATGGCAGTTTGCATATAATGTTATGATGGTTGTACACTTACACATGATGACACTAATCCAGACGATCATGAGTGTTAATTGTGAGGTTCATGTCATTTCCTCGTATTGTACAACAAGCATGTTAATTAGTGTAATCATTTTAAACCTCAGTAATTTTGACCATGAGCTGCTGATTACAAAGTTCTGGTATTGTGTTGGCCATGCCCAACAAACCACTGACACCTGTATTTAATTACTGTAACAACTGTCCTTTATTAAGCTTTGAAGTTTCATAAAGTATAGATGGTGGGCACTAAAGTACATTTCATACCTCAACTGTACTGTATAAATTAAAGTATTTCAGTATACTATTCATTTGATATCGCCCACACAAAGTTCTATAAACATATTTTATTCTAATGTGGGAAAGATATACTACTTTTAGTATTGTAGCAACTACACTCTAAATTTATGGTTGGTTGGTGGCAGGGGCGTAAGAGGCATGGGTGCTATGGGTGCTTGGGCACCCATAAATATTTCCAGTGGCGCAACTAACAGGCGTCAGCACACTGTACTATCTATTACTGAAAAGATTGAGATATTCTAATAGAGCAGTCAATGACTCTAATAAAGCAGTCACACTCGAGACATTTTTTTGGTCTTCAGCTTTACCACTGGACACCCATAAGTTAAATATCTTCCTACGCCCCTGGTTGGTGGTAAAAAGCCACAAAGGAAGCAACTTCATGCACTGGAGTTTTCTCTTTCGATATTATGCATGCACAACACTGAACTTAAGCATGTACCCAGATGCATGGATCCACTATTGTACATATAGCTGAACTAAACAATGTACATGATCATGAGCTGTAGATGTTATAATCCAATAATATTCATGCTGGGACCAAGGAGTCAGCAATGAAGTGTAAACCTTGTGGCCTTAATTTGTAAATTTTAAATCTAATTCTTCGGTCTTAATTTCCATAAATTTCTCAAATCTTGCAGCTAGGTGATTTTTTACTCATTACAGACCCTTTGACTGGGACGTAGTGGTTATACCAAAAGTTTACATTGTTCATTTAACTCCTTACCAAAAATTATCACAACCACGGTATTGTATAGAATATATGTCTGAGGAAACTGCAATCTAAAAGAAAAAGAGAAAAAACTTGATAAAACATTACTCGGAATTATGTAGTGTGCTACTTACATGTATGGTTACAGACTTACAGTGCTAAAACTATTTCCACAAACAATTAATTGCTATTCCTATTGCTGTACAGTTAATCAATACTTCAGATTAGGTTACTAAGGCTCCTTGTACATATGAATACATTATGTATAATTCCCCCACATAGTCTACAGTAGTCAATGCCAATGTACCTCACCAACAAAAACAGGGTTATTATTTAGACACACAGTATGTTATTGCACTTACACTCTATCTTGATTATAATAACAAGCTATCAGAGTGATCACTCCTCCAATTAAACTAATAGCTCCAGTGATAATAGCTAAAACATAAAAGGCAAGATCTAGGGTGTTTTTTGTGAGCAAGTAGTGTCCATCACAGACTGGTAAACATGTTGAACCACAAAAATGATCAAAGTTGCTTGGACATGGAAGGGAAGGAGCTTTTGAAAATGTCAGATTTCCATCCTCATTGTAACTTATACAATCTGGAACAGTTGCATTGATAAAGCTCTCCACTATTCTCCACTCAGAAGCACATTTGTTATCTCGAACTTCTTCACACTCTCCAGTCAGGTCTACTGAAGAACTATTACCATTACACAATAGAAGTGTTGCATTGCAGAAAAATGACAATGAATCATAATAACACTCTGTGTTCTCCATATACCATCCAACAGCAAAAATTACTGATAGTCCTGTAATTACTGATTCATCACAATCTAGATCATCACCAAATCCTGTCATTGTATTGTTACATTCTTCCAGTAGTAATTCAACAGTTTGCTCCTCTGCAGGATCAGACTAAAACAAAATAAAAATGAACAAGCAAGCACATTAAATATGATAGTGATGCCAAAATAATACTATCTTGGTATCTTTATTTTCATAGAATTATGATAATACTGATGTGGTTTCAACAGAAACCCATTTTAAATTTAGCTAAGCAGCTGTTTAACAAGTGTTTTGTTGCTGTTTTGAAATTTAAACTCTGTGTGTATATGTATATATATATATATATATATAGCATGCATTTGATTGCATATCCATGATAGTTATTAAATCTGCTTTCCTCTTCACCTCCCACTGCATTAACATACTGTAACAGAACAGTCAAATAATCACTCAAGTAGAGCGGTCAAAGCAGAAACTTGCAGTATATACAACTTTAAATTTTCACAGTGTAAAGTATTGAGTTTACTACTACTTAGTAAAATTTGATATCAGCTAGTGCTTCTAAATTTTCTGTCCCATGCAGACCCTCAATATTTCTTTTCTCATTTATATATAGCTAAAACACATTCCATTAAATGTTAAGAAACTCACTTTAACAATCCTAGATGTACCACTGCACTACAATTAATACGTATATTTATATGTCCTAAACACGATAGCCTAATCAAGACTCATGATAGTGAGTCATGCAGCCAAGGAAAGTAGGGCGCGCGACTCCCATGAGTTATTTACACGAACAACTAACTAACATAGAATGCACACCTAAAACCTACCTTCAAAACTATTCTTTTGTAAAAAAACCTCGCGATGCAACAAAACCTTTGGTGAACTAGCCAAAGAACTTGTGATAACAAATCCAAGGCTGTACAACTATCACAGTGTAAGATATAAGAGTAAAAAAAAAATGGGCAGCTTGCGCTAACGAGTATGCGAAGGAGGAGAAGGAGAAGAATACGACGTTTTCAGCAAAATTTTATGCGGTGTTACTAAAATATAACAGGGATTACTTACTTAGTAATACGCTTATATAACAATAAAGTTTCTTCAGTACAAATCTCGGAACTCCCCCCTTCTTGCGAGAGCCACCATAAACGATTTTCTCAAAGTTTGATTCATTCACTCTTGTGCTTCATGGGACAATCTTTGATATGTAATTGAGTAGTTTCGCCCGATTATGACCTGTCATTTTTCTGGGAAGTGGTGAGTTAATTTCCATAAGTGCACTCATAGGATAATAACATCGCCTATGCTAATTACTGATTTATTTTGCAGTCTTTTAGAACCTATCTTAAATTTAAGACACCTGGCCTCTAACTACAGTAGGGTTTATTTATAGTCGGTGAACTGAGTGCAAATTCAGCCATAAGTGTCAACGCTATGTGAACATGATCAGTGTAGTCGGAACTCAATGAACTTGCTATCACACGTGCTATTCTCATAAGTGTTTGTTACAAGGCCGGACCCCAGAGATTTTGAGTGGTCCGGCATGGACTACAGTGGAGGCCATAGTCATGCACACTACTCAAATCTAATATTTAAATTAGAGATTATCTGCTCAGTTTCATGTAATATACTCAACTGTATGTGCTAAGCATGCCAAGCTAGGGAGGTCTGGGGTTATGCTCCACCAGGGAAATTTTTGAAAATAGATGCTCTGAAATGGCACCTGGAGGCTCTCTTTCTCCTTTTTGTTAATATCAATCAATGGTAATTTTGTGCTACAGTACCAATTAATCCAATTTCATATCTAGTAGCTATAATTTCATTCATAATACAAAAAATTCTCAAAGTGAAAGTTTAGTTCTTTGAGATACACCATTAGATTGTAACTATACTAATGCATGGCATGCACAATCAATTAACCCAATACAATGCCATCACTGGAACTCTGAGTGATTTAAAGACAATTGTCAGAGATTCACATGTAATGGTTTAGACAGCAGTGTAATTATAGAACAGTGGCTATAGCTTATAGTTACTGGATGCTCTATTAGAGTATCACGATGACTGTTCTATTAGAGTATATTTTGATGACTGCTCTATTAGAGTATCTCGAGAAAATTAAAGTACCTGAAAAGTGGTCCAGTCAATGCCAGACAAGACGGACCATGGGCTCCAGCCCTGCTTTGTTATTCAGTTGTTATTTAATAATGGGTCTGAAGTAGCTGGGCTAACGCAGCCCACAATACAGCTTTGTTTGTGCATTTCAAGAGACAATCCAGTACAATAAGACACGTTCTCACCTGCGGGGAAATGGCTTTACTCAATCTGTTGACTGGTGGTTTTAA
Organism: Dysidea avara; assembly: GCF_963678975.1. Lineage (NCBI taxonomy): Eukaryota > Metazoa > Porifera > Demospongiae > Dictyoceratida > Dysideidae > Dysidea > Dysidea avara. Next base: position 28,776,926 of record NC_089278.1, on the reverse strand, counting down.
TGGTGCCTAGAAGCCATACCCTATTGAGGTTGCAACACCGACAAGTACCTGCCTACTTGTACCAAATTACATTCTTTGGTTTTGCCACTTCATGTCCCAAGCTATGACACAATAACTGTTGAAGCTGTTGTGATATCCAAAGGTGGCTTGTATGAAACTAGCTATTAGCTTTATGCATTAATTTTTTTGGACTTGCTCGGTGACAAAAATGTGTGATATCCTAAAACAAAAACAGCCTTAGGGCTGTAAAAAAAGGGCGCTGCCAAGCAAAGTAGGATCAATCAAACAAGCTTATTCAACATGACTGGTAAGAACAAGGACTGATATCAAGTTGCAGCCAAGTAGATTGGAATATTACCATGATCAATCTGTTAAACAACTGGTAAGAACAAGGACTGATATCAAGTTGCGGCCAAATGAATGCAGTATTACCCATTCTCTTTGTATCAAGCTATAGCTATATAATAAAACCAGAGCAAATACACATGCAGCTATTACTAAATAATCATTTGGCCGCTTTTCTTGTAGTGTGTGATTTTAAAAAGTGGCCAAATGACAATTTAATAACAGTTGCATGTGTATTTGCTCTAGTTTTATTATATAGCTATAGCTTGATACAAAGAGAATGGGTAATACTGCATTCACTTGGCCGCAACTTGATATCAGTCCTTGTTCTTACCAGTTGTTTAACAGATTGATCATGGTAATATTCCAATCTACTTGGCCGCAACTTGATATCAGTCCTTGTTCTTACCAGTCATGTTGAATAAGCTTGTTTGATTGATCCTACTTTGCTTGGCAGCACCCTTTTTTTACAACCCCAAGGCTATTTTTGTTTAGGATACATGTTACATAATTATTTAGGTGTGGAAAAAACATGGAAAATTCACGAATGCATACCTAGGTGGTTCAATACTGCATTACATTATATGAATTGGACATAGATGTTACAAATGATATCAAATTCTCTTTAGCTAATCATTCTATCCTCAACACAAACAGAAGAATTAAACACTTACGTCATTGAATTACATCAGTAGATTTTTCATAGTCAGTCTTCCTGGACTATGATTCTAGATTCACTCTACCAGGAAGGCTCGGTTGATCTTCCTGGACTAACACTTTTGAACTTAAGACATACAGTGTAGGTGGATACATTTTAAAATGTTCAAGGATTAGTCAGTGCCACATTTAGAATTTTGCATGCGTTAATGAGCAGAGCAAGCTAATTAATAATATTAGCAACATAGTTGATGTTTTTTAGACACTACAAGACATTTGGAGAACAGTAGTCTTGCATATATAAAACCTGCATGTAATACTTGTGTACTACATCATTGTCTGCAGGTAAACCATGATCAACTCAGATAGATTGCAATAATAATGCACTCACTTGAACAGAGCAGCTTTTAAAATCCACATAATCAGTAATGTCTGAGTCATCAATATGTGGACTTATTTTAGCATAGAATAAAACAACAGGAATTTGATACAACAATATCACTGTGCAGAGAACAAACAAGAAGCTTGTCACCAAACGACACTTTAACATTTTTCTTCCATATCTTCTTGTGAATGAAAATCCCTGATCAGTGGTAGGGCTGTGGATCATCACATAACTACAGTTTTCTTCATACTCACTTTCATAGTTCACTGAACTGGAGTCCAATGAAAGCTTTCTATCAACTTTATGTATTTTGTACCCATTGTATGGAGTTGAAGTATCAAACCTTGTCTCGGTGCTAACAGTATCAAGGTCATTGCTGATTTCTGAAATTTGTGTGACATTGATTCCACTATCATATGTTTCACTCATGTTGTAAACTTATTGCATTTAATATGTTACTGTGAGGTTTGGTGATTCCGTATTTAAAATAAGTCAGTGTAGTAGTGGTACAATATGGTAGACTTGATGAGGGTGTGCAGTTTCAAGGTAGTCAAATGAAGGACTACAGTATATTGTTTGACTGTTTCAAGGGAGACAATATGGAGGGATTTGTACAATCTGTTGTTGTAGGTATTCTTAAGCAACTATTGGATTTACTCCAAGCAAGAATAACAAAAGAGCACAGAACTCCACTCTAAGATAGAAATAAAACGCACTGTAACTGAGATCATCCAAGACAATAGTATAATAATTTATGTGTAACTGTAATTATGTGCATGTCAGTTTATGTAACATGAATGGACTCTGTTTCAGATATACACGTACTGTATGAATAATTGAAACATGCATGCTCAAATAGCTAATGCTCTTTTAGTTAGATATATACAATGTTAATTTTCTGAAGCTGACCCATGGCAATGAACACTAGCTATACTAAAATGTCAAGAACAAAAAATTGACAAACATGAAAATGGTGATATAATAGCCTTGAATGATGGTGAAGCACATTTTACAAATGCATATGTGTGTTGTTCTATAAGAATACAAACGACAACCAGTCATAGCCTTCAACAGCTTGTAATTTATAGCCTTGGACTTGTCTACGCAATCCTTAATCTGAAACTTACCTGGTGCTCACTTTACCACCATTTACTCATGTTTCGATATAGCAGCATTCATGTACAAAATTAGACTATATCAAACATGGTGGGAATTCTTAGAAGTTGCAATTGTATGTATGCTGATCACTTACAATTAAACCATTATGTAGCAGATACTATTACTTTGGTCTATGACTTTTGCTATGGTTCTACAATGCAGAGGTCTTCATACGTATCTCAGCAGTAAAAGTGATTGGAGCCAAACCTGGGATTAAATCTCTGTCTCTATTAGCTATGGAGGTTTGTGTATTAAGACAATCATTAAAGTTCCATAATATTATATATATACCAGTGAGAAAGTAATTTTAAAAATTAAAACATGGGAACTGAAAAAAGTAAAGAAACAAGAGTCAACAAGCCAGCATGTTAAACACACAGAGATCTTTATTTGGACTCAATGGATATGGTAGAAACTAAAGTAAAAACAGTAGTTTCTCCATAAATCAGGGGCAGATACACTGTGGTTGACAGTTACAGTGAGTATACATAATGATTGCTTTATTAAAAACTGTGCAGTTAACAGTAGGTCTAGTTAATTACATGGCTTCAATAGTGTAATGGATTTTCAAGCTTGTCTATCATAGCCTGCAGCAGTAACTTAAATAACTCTGCTTAGCATTTGAAGCAGGGGCATAGCTACAATGTAGGCAGGTGAGGCAGTTGCCTCACCAAATATTGGTGACCTAACTGAGAAGCTAACACGGGCCATTATGGAGGTTTGCATTAATGTTTACAGCAATTTATGAAGCAGTGATCTGGTATGGGTGGCTCCAAGAATCCCTTAAATTATGTGCAAAAAGCATATCACTGGTATATTATGGTGAGTGCTCTATCAAAGGTATCTCGATCTTGCTAGACCAGTTTCTGAAGAGACCCTTCGGCTGGATGGACTCTTACTAATGTATACGGTAAGCTGATAACAACAGTCACGGTTCAAATGGTGGTCAACTTTGTGTGTGCTATGTATAGCTAGCTAAAATGGACAACCACAGTGAGGACCAAGCATTCTTCGCAATTACTTCATATTAGTATGACTAGTATGATTAAAATTACCTCCAGATTCAAATAAATTTTTGAACATTTCCTGGGATGGAGTATGCCTCCCGTAGCTCAGTGAAGCATGTTATGATGCTGAGTATGCTGTGTACACCAGAGCTAGTGCATGCACCAACTCATGATCCAAGATAAGCATTGCAAAGTCTGCCTCACCTATTTAAAATTTCTAGCTTCGCCCCTGGTAAGCTATCCTTCATTAACTCTGTGATCATCAGGCTAACGAAAATTTGAACAAAATTACTAACAGTGATTTAGTTGTCAAGGAAGTATGGATTTAATAATGCATGTATGCACACATCCATGTAATGTATTCAGCTACTTACATATTTACTATCAACAGAAGACAGAGCAAAATGATGAATTGTGAAGCCTGTCATACAGTTGATGAGCGTGTGGTTAAGCTGTTAACTTCAGATGTCCTAAATTAAATTGCTAAGTTATTTAAAATTCCAATGCTGCATGGCTTCACGTTAGTACTTAACTAAAACAATGTACCTATCCCTGTACTTTTTAACATCACTGTTTGCACAAAAGCATTGCTATAGTTTGAGAGCCAATTGATCCTTTTGACACATCATAATCAATTTGACAGGTCACGTATATCATACTACGTGTAACTAATTATAATTATCGTATTGTCAAGATTCTGTGAGAAGACCTTGGGGCCATGGCCTTATTGAATTCTAAATAAATTATTTGAGCAGTCAGTGAAATTTTACTGGAAGATCAGATGGTAACTAGTACCGTAAGGACGTGCATGTGGTTGCTTTGAGCTCCATGCACTGTTAAGTGGGAAAATAAGTAGCTATCAAAGGATATCATGACTTTCAATTCAACACAGCCACGAGCACTACCAGAGCCTGAACCCTGGGTGGTTTTAATTTATGGTTTACACCATAGCCAGCCAGGTAATTAGCTATTATAATATAAGTGATCATGTAGTACGTAAGTTGCTATCAGAGTTGCTACACGCTATAGTATTACCAATAATAATAATAATAATAGTATGCCTCAGTCTTAGTGGTGTACTGCACTTTTGATTAATATTGCTACATTCCAGATCATGAGCTCCATAGTAACATTGACATACTTAACATAGCTGCACGGTAATCATGTGTGTATGTGTGTAATTTTACTTGGGACGTTAGACGCTCCCTGGGCACATCGGCATGCATTATTAGCACTTTACAGTGACCAGCACTGAAGGTCTGACAGCAACATGTGCTGCAGCCTTAGGATTACCTAACCTAATTTCAGGGACTTAGACCTAATGACTTGACTTACTGACTGACTGGAAAGTAAGGATTAGATTAGATTAGATTAGATTATCGATTTTTGTCAAAAGACAAGGGTCACACAAAAGGCAAAGCCTGCAAACGTGCTCCCCTTACAAAGACATACATACATACATACAGTTACAAGTACAAAATAAAACATACAGCAAAAACATGACACACGACAACTACATACCTATACAAAAAGAAAACAAAGAGAAAATTACAAAATCAGGTTAGCTGAGCAGAAGTCGACAAAGTGCCATCCGAAAAGGAATTGCTTTGGAAATTTGTAAAATTTCTACAGGTACTGAGTTCCAAAGAAATGGAGAATTTATAAAAAAAGAAAAACGGTATGCGTTAATGGTAGATGATGATGTGGTAAGTGAAAGTGAATGGGATCTAGTATTGGTGCTTGAAAACTTGAAATGTGAGTTGAATGGGATAGAAACTCTGTCATGTAAATATCGTGTACTTGAGTGATAGTAAAATAGGACTGACGAGTATGGAGCGCAGGCCATCTTAGGTCCTGCAAACAAGATGTAGAAGATTTGGACCAGTTATGTGAATGAGGATTCCATCTGCTACCACACACCCAGCGTGCAGCTCGTCTCTGAATTGCTTCTAGTCTATCAATGTCTCTGGCAGTGTGTAAATACCATACAGGTGAGGCATATTCTAGTAATGGTCTAACAAGGCAATTGTAGGCAGCAGATTTAACAGTAGATGGACTTGCAAAAAGAGTGTGTCTTAAATAGTCGAGTGAACGGCAGTCTTTAGCTGTTATATGTTTGACATGATCACTCCATTTAAGATGAGAATTGATGTACATCCCCAAGTAACAAACTACTGATTTAGATGGAATAGGCTGGTCATTAAGATGGTACTTACACATTGGTGGCGATCGCTTATAAGATATACAAATACTTTCACATTTTTGTGGATTTAATTTCAGTTGCCATAACTGTGACCATTGATAAACTTTGGTCAAGTCTTCTTGAAGTAAAGTTTCATCATGGGTTGAAACAATTTGCTTGTATAAAGCAATGTCATCAGCAAATAACTTAACAGTACTGCATATAACTTAAGGGAAAAAATCCCTCCGAAAGTAAGGAAAAAAATCATGTTTTCTGTCCAGTAACAATATTCGTATATGTACGTATGGTAACTATAACTTACGTATCTACAGACTCCTGTAATACATACTAATCACTGAGTCCGTATTGCTAGTTCAGTCGCGAATGTGGCAGATGGTTGCACCTTTACACCTGGTCGGTCGATCGTCTGCGAGGTCGTCAGTTGGGAAAAGCTTTTGTGGTATATAAATGTGAGGTCGCGTGACTTCCGGTTTCGCTTTACAGCCACATCATACAGTACTGTAGTACTGCATATTAGGGATCATGGAGGTTTGCAGTTTCTTACGAAACTGACAAGAAACCAGCCTCACACTACCTTTTCATGGCGCCTTGGCAGCAGATACTATACCAATTGCAAGCCCACAAAATTAATGCTTTTTTCAGCACTGTTATTATTAATATAGCTAGCATTATTATACAGTGTGTTTAGTGGTCATAAACTCGCAGGAAAAGTTCACAAACAAGTAGCTATAAGGAAAATTAGGAGTTTTAAACTAGAGTAGGCTGGATGTGACTAGTATTAGTTAATTTATATAGCTTCTTTTTATTTTATTTTTATATTCACACCCTTGCCATGCCCACGCAGGTTCTTCCGTAGGACCATACACGTGGTCGCATGTGACCGAGGACTATCACACTTTCTGTAATTTATGTACTTTCATCACTTCATAATTGATGGTTTTCTCTCTGAGACAATGTAATTGTAAACCTCATAAATGAGTATAATACAATATAATTTCAGTCATTGATTTTAGCATGATCTTGAATCAATCTACTTTCAGTACAAGCCAAAATGCTTCCAATATTATGATCTAGTTTTGACTAATAACCACTCACATGCATGACCAAGATGGCATCTGATTTCACCTCCTCACAGCAATATGCGTGTTGGACACTACTAAACAAGACTCTCCGTGATAGAGTGGGTTGGCTTCACTATTCTTTAGGCAGTGATGATTTAGCTCTGACTGAAGTTCTCTAATATCATAAGTGATCTTGTAATGGGGAATATCAAGAAGCCTCCCTGTATTCATGGACAGCATCACCCTTGTCGCATTGCCGAGACAACTTTACAGAATTTGTCAGCATTAAAAAAGGAACTCATGTAAGAATCTGCCACACTCTATAAAGGATTTTTGCACATAATTAAAGCACACAACAAAGTCCTGAAAAGTTAGCTACCACTCAGTTCAGAACTCTAAGCAAGAATGAATGGGAATTTAGACATAATCCCTGGGAGTATGCCTTCAACTTTCAGATAATGTAAGTCCTCTGTTTGATTCAGATACCACTTTTTACTGCTTTCACAAAATATGTTCAGATAACTCTGGCACTAAAATATGGAGGGAATCTCCTTGCCTGGGCTAGTGACACTTCCTGATTGTGATACCTTACTTTTCAATGTTAAGAAGATTATTCTTCGTTAATCTTCACTCCATCACCGGTCTGTAAAATCAGCTCCTGGACTAGATGGAATTAATAAGATCCTTGAAGCTGGAACTGTTCCAGGAAGTTGGTGCCAGGCTCGTATTAAACTGATTTATAAAACAGGTGACAAACATGATTCCATAAATTTCCATTTGATTGCTCTCACTTCAGTGGTGGGCAAACTACTTCACAAAATCATCAGTTGGCATTTAGAAATGTACCTAAGACAAAATGATGCTCTATACACTTTGTCAGCTATTATGCAAGATGCTCTCTAATGGGAAATCTTTGATGATCACATTAATGACTTAAAGAATGCTTTTGGCTCAGTATTACATCATCTCATTTGACATGCTAAGAGCAGTTAAGGAGCCAGCACTTCTGTTAGATTATATTCAATCATTATTCACAACTATCAGTCACTGTTTCAAGCAATTCTTGGGAGACTCCTCCCATCCCTTTTCAGTGTGGAGTATTTCAGGGTGATACTCTCCCCTATGGTCTTTCTATTACATAGTTTTAAACCCTCTGCTTCAATTGGTAGCGTCTCTCAAATCTACACTTTTCAATTACCAGTGCCTAACTCTGATGGCTTATATTACCACCAGTTTTGGTTCATTTGTTTATGTGAAATAGTCTGAAAGTAGCAACAAGAAGCCTGGATGGTAAGAGGACGCATTGATAAATATTTTTTCAATAATTGCTGCAAGGTTATATATGATGATGACAGTGATACAGTAATTTTTGAAGAAATTGGCCTCCATCAAGTGGAGTGGAAACCCTGCAGTAAGAGGGTTTGGAAGTTTGTACTTTTCAGCAGTAAACCAGCTACTGTTAAGTAAGTTGGAAGCCTTCACCTAAGTCTGCTAACTTGATGGATCATTCTGTGCTGATGATGCTACACTAGTTTCTACTAACTTCGACACCCATTTTTCTGCGTTACAAGAAATAGATAAAAGAGCAGCAGACTTGGATCTAATGCTGAAATAATGCAAACTTGTCTCGTTTCGTTTTGATGGTGTTAAACACCAACCTCAAGGAGTACCTCTGTCCAATGGATTGGAACAACTAGATTGATATCAGAAGGTGGGACAATTTTTTGGAAAACCTGTAGATGCGTCCTTATCATCAACCAAAGCAATTACAAACAGAAATGTAACTGCCTTCTTAACTAGATTATTATCAGCTATGCAGATACTCCCATTCATGGAGAGTACAATTTTGTAGAACTACATCAATTCATTACTGAGGTTTCATTTATGTGTGGATGCCATAACCAATCATACTATCAGAAAATAAAGCTTTAGTCAACAGTTACACATTATTTTAAGAAATGGTTACAGCTTCCAAGAAGTGCCACAAGATGATTTTGTATTACCCTGGTATTTGCTGCCCTAGATAGTGTTTATGTATCTAGAGTAGCAAAGTTCAGTTTACTTTTATGCATTAGTGCATTATCCGATTCTAGACTGCAGGAATCGGGCTCCAGCCTCGGGAATTATCTTCTACAGTTTCAGACTCAAGACTGTTCCATCCTATCTGCTGCACAAAGTCATCTATCTTTCATGCCATTAGCATGGTCCTTATATATAAGGCAGCCAATGTCCAGCTAATAAAGTTTAGATTGTGAAACTCACCTCAGTCATCTCAGTGTACTGTGTAAAATTCTATAATCAGCAAGGTTGGAGTCTTCTTGCAGAACATAAAACAAGCTCTTAGGTGGGTTTCACCCTGGGCGGTTTTCCTTTTTGTTGAAGGCTTCCTCTGACACATTTCCCACTGCAGTCAACTTGCATTGCTGGCACAAAATAAAATGTATACGTACCTTGGTGACTCCAACAGACCAACTATACAGCCCATATTTTGGCAGAGGCACTATCTCAACAAAGGTACACTTATCATCATAATCAAGTGTTGCACTTTTTGGCAACCCTTTTTGCTGATTGCCAAGGCGTCAGGGTCTATGCTTACTTACAGGGTCTTCACTTTAATGAACCACCACAGGAAACCATATCTTCAACTGTGCTGGTCACACCTCATTACGTGTCATTGTTATCTATATTTCCATTTCTCCATCAATGGGTATTATAGAGTTAACCTGTCCCCTCAACTCAAGACAACATATTGATCTCCGCGCATTGTTGAAAGCAACAGAAACTAGAATATTTACAACTGCTTGCTGAGTTGGATCATTTAAACATCTCTAACTACTACATAACTGTGGAAGTCAGTATTGTGGGTTACTCCCAACCTGATTCAATTAAAGGAATTAAGGGTGTAATTCTTCATACAACAAGATTTACCAATTTCAAAAGCCAGTGCTAGAGAATGAAATGGCCAGAAAATTGTATTGATCTCTGCATTTCAGAGAATCTTTTTCAGTAGGAACAGCAAAATATGGACCATCAACCCTGGCCTATAGTGTTTTTGTACAGTTCTTTGTTTGCTGTTGCTGTTGTTGTTTTTGTGTTTTTGTTTTTTTTCCTTTTATGTATGTAGTTAACATTGTTTCCCTTGCTATGCCCACAATGGATACTGTGTGGATCTGATGAATGGTCACATATTTTTCTGAGGATTCACATACTGTTTGTTTGATTTTTTGTACACTTTCATTATAATCATGATGGTTTTCTCTAGCTCTTTTTACTCAGTGGAATCTTGACTAAATTCCTGCCTACCTGATTCCTTTAGCTCAATAATGGCTAAGATTTTGGGATTAATTTTTTCACAGTTTCTAGTGACAATAATAATTGTCCCCTTCAATGCCTTTTGGCATACCGCAGTAGTGTAAGCAACCAAGTAACAGGACATTATTTCTTCCACATGTCCAACTATTTTGGGAATTCAATTTTTGGCAAAGATATTCACATGACCTTGTGCAGAGTCAAAGTAACCATTTATCGAAATGGGCCTGTCTCAGGCTCAATCACCGATGCTCCACAATAAGTTCAAATTTTTAGAAAAATGCACACAAATTGTTTGATGTTTCAACATGCAGACAGCAGTTATTTAACAGACCTACATAATAGTGGCTTCCTGGTAGTTCCTACCATAGGTAGGTTCTTTTCTTTGCTCTGTTCTTTGGTTGTTTCTGGATGGTAGCATGACAGCATGTTTGGACAGATCAATCTCAAGTAGTTATGTAGTGTTTATCTGTGATACAATGTAATTTCATCATCAAGTGCTGACCTACAACACGGCTTGGCTTGTTTCCTTCATTGTTTGGTGACTATAACATCAAAGCAGTGATTAAAATTTGACTGTCATTGCCTCTCAAAGTGATGAGAGCAAATGCCATTAATTGCGCAGGAAGAAATGCTTCCAACGCAGCCACTAACCTACAGTAAAGAAGTTACACGCACTTTGTCCAATTCACCAGAGTTATAATCGTCATCATGTTTTAGAACCATGAAATGAGATAAAATGCAATATAATACAGTACAGCCGAACCTCTCTAATCTGACACCTGCATAATCTAGAATCCTCTTTAATCCAACCAAAATGTCATTTACCAATACTTTTGTATAGAAAACAATCTCTGTAATGTGACACCTCTGTACTCCGTAATCCGACACAACTTTGATTCCCTAGACTTGGAAATACATTGTTTTGACCTTTGTATTCTGACAGAGAATAAAAACAGCATTAAAACAATCACAGAAAACAATTTTAAGCAGCCAAAGCATTTAATTGGTTAACAATAATGGGAAAAAGCTGTATGAGCTGGGATTAAATAGTGTAGCTTGACATATACTCTGTCTTCATTGCGCTACCTAGTATAATAATTAAGTCATTTATTTCCAATAATCAAGCCCATCTTATAATTGGTTGCTTGTGCTATGTATGCACAATGCATGCATCTTGGACTTACCTTTGTACTCCTTTGTGTCCCATTTCTCAGCTCGAGGTATCAATTCGTGGTAGCACATAATGGGTTACCTACATTTGTAATGGGATTCATCCATTATCTTCTGTAGTGACTGATGCCTAACCAAATGTCAAGGCAATAACTTTAAGGTATGGATTCCCCAAGTTGGTAAATTGGATGTGTGTGGAAGACCCCTTTTGGTGACAATTATGGCACAAAAGGTAAACAAACAAGTATAAAGAAAACAAGGAATTATAAGTTTGATTTGAGATCATATCAGTGATATTTCTATGATCCCTAATATTCCTAGCACTGTAGATATTAAAACCACCCATAGTGTGTATGCTTGTAGTGACCCAATGACTCTATATAGTACCGATCCTCAACTAGTATAGACCTACAAAGAATTTCTAAATCTATGCAATACAGGATATCATCAGCAACATGACCTCAAGTTGTGTTGACATAGCTACAAACTAATTTCAAAGGTACAATATATATATAGCTTTTCAGTGTTTATTTTGGCTTTTGGCAACCATGGTTTTGTTTTTAATCATTCCACAAACTTCCGTAGTGATTCAAGTTAGTTGACGTTGACATATGCAGAGTGCCTATAGACTGCGTGTTGCAAAAGACTGAGTGAGAGGCAGATTGGGCCACTGCTAATCTAAATTATTTTCATGATGTGAAATTGTTTCTTTTCCCTGTTAACATGTAGTCTCATAGCTAGTCTGTGCCACCCGCCTCTTCACAAAGGGTAGGTAATGATTATAATGATTGTGGTATTACTTTTTGTAAAGGGTGGGTAGCCCCATACTCTCATAGCTGCAACATAATAATTATTGTGCACTTTTTTAATCAGACCATTACAAGAACCTATTATAGTTCTGCAATAAGTAGCTATGCATTGCCATACATTGCAAGTGTGGAATCCATTAGTATGGCTACACTCCAGTATCCCTATAAGTTATTTATTGATCAAGTGCAACAACAATTTGTTCACTGGGTAAACTTTATAGCTAGTCACTGGAACCTACAAAGCCAGAGTCACACATTATCTACAGTGTAGTGATAAATATGCTTTCACAGTACTGTTTACCGTATGCAGTTTATGCACTATATGTGTGCAGTTTTTATTAGGCATGCAGTGTTTAAAAAATCATCTACCAATTTAGCCTTTACTCTAATAGTACATACAGTTCATTGTGATATGAACACTTCCCAAGGATGCGCAACTCTGATTTTTTCCTTCCTAACTCTTCTTAACATGTTGATTCTCCACACCAATAATTGTACTTGTTCAGCTTATAACAGCAATTTTTTACATAGTAGGACATAGTAATAATTGTGAAATGTACTATATAATAGTGCATCTTCCAGGCCATTTCCTAAGAAGTTAACTCCTGCCATCATGTTAACATCCCAAGTATCATTGAACCGTATATATGCACTTACTCAAGATGTGTGAAGTGCTGTGTAACTTACAGCACAGGTTGGTCCTAATAAAAGCTGTGACAACTGTAATAATACCACACTGTAACAACTTTGCTGAATATCAGAAACCATAATAAATTATGCAGTGTGATGTTTTAACACTTGACTTAAGCCACTTACCCTGTTAAGGTTATTTCATTTATTTCTCTATTTTATCATGGTATGGTTCCAAATAGGTCAAATAGAATATAACAGTAGTTGTTGTATACGTAAGTTATGAATATATTGCATGCATGCAAAGCATATAGCTGTACATTAAAGGTCAGGGTTGGTGTTTAGTAGAAAGATACCAGTGACTGATATATCATCACACATGCACTTATAACATATTTACAAAATGCTACATCTTTATTTTTGATATAGTACATTGTTGGTTGAATTACACTAGACGTACATTGGTAGTACACTAGTACACAGTTTAGTCCAAACCCAACTGCTAAATTTGCTTTAGAACATGAGTTACAGTTTTCCCCTTTTTATTAGAACTAGTCCTACAGTTTACACACAAGAGCCTTGATAGTTTTGTGATACACTATGCTAAACAGCACAAACCATTGTGCATTTTTATTTTTTTCTTTTAGCTTCTCAATCATCACATATTTATCTTTCGAGTTGACACTCCCAGAAATCATTTTCTTTACTTCCACGTTATTCATCATCTGAACTTGCTATTTCAAGATGGAAAACACTCTTCATTGGAAAAATTACTAAAGTAGCTTGTGTGAAAATTTCATGCCTATTGGATTAAAAATGACGGAATAGTTCTAATTTAGGTGAGAGGGTGCAGAATAGCAAGATGCATGCATTTGTTGCTATGGGATACCTAAGTTACAGGTACTAAAATGCGTCAACATGTCACAGACTAATTAAGTGACCATAATATTTATTTTAGAACAAAGCGGACTATGCCTTGGGAAGCCTTGTACGAACTGTACAGAGCACCCTTCACCACAGGGGTGAATCTTGGAGAGGTACACATCTAGATGTAGACATAGAGCATAGCTCAGTTAAATCATTCAGTTACAATCTACATAAGGGTGGATCCAGTGTGGTACATTTCATGCAAATGCCAACCACTTCTGCATGACTTTCAGTGTACAGCTATATGCTTTGCCAGTATTCAGAACACATGCATACAAATTTTATGTGACCTATGGCAGACTTTGGAACCATACCATGATAGAAAAGAGAAATAACAGGTAAGCATAGTCATTCAAATCAGATAGGCTTGTATACAAAATACATTAAAAAATTTTCTATCACATGAAACTATGCAAAGAAAGATGCATGGTAGCCAAGGAATGGCTGCAATAATGATATTGATCAATAATGGCTGTGCTATTTGTGTTGCTAACATAAATGTGAAAAACTATAGATTAAAGTTTAAAATGTGTCCTGTTCCATGATAGATTCCAGATTCTGGAATTCTGAAGTTTCAATTTCCTAATGTTTCGAGTAGTGTGTAAAATCCAAAAGTGTTTCCTGAAATCCCTTGAAACACCCCTGGGTATGCAGCCATTTTGGGTGTCATGCAATAATGCAGCTAAGTACTGTTTTCACAATTCTTTTGTGTGGATTACATATAGCCAACAGTAAAATGTAGGAGCAATTTCTGTAACTAGATGCTTTGAGCATATAGCTGCCTGAAGCATCAAGCATATAGCATATAAAAGGCGGAATAATTATACCCTACTGCAAGTCCTGATCCATGCATGAATATGCATGCAATGGAAAAGATTGACATGTTCTAACAGAGCAGATAGTAAATATTTATAAGATTACAGAAATATCTATAGAGCTACCCGATGAAAAATTTTTCCATGCATGGCAACAGTATCTTCACTTTTGAAAAGTTATTATCCATTCCGAAATGAAAATTTATATTGGAGTCTAATATTGAGCATTATGAGCAAAATAGCTTTGTTGACTTTTTGCACTACAGCGGAGCAAGGGAGGTAAGAGGGGCTGGAGCCCCCCAAACTTTAAGATGAGAGGGGAAAAGCCCCGCCAATAATTACTTGTGTGATGTCATGAGTGCAAAAGTGCTGTTGTAATCAATGCAAGCATGAACACACCTCCTTGTCACAGCTCACCCTAATTTTTACCTTTCTCTGCAGCTGTATATGGGTAAAATTGAAAGCATAGTAGGCTAGTTCCTATCTGTAGTACAAAGTTTTACGTTCTGATCAGGTACATAAGTAGCTAGCTGTATACATCATCTGGGCCAGTTGCTTTCTTGACATGTACTGATTCCAATACAGTTAACAATTATTAGAAGTATTACAAGTTAGATTATACTCAAATATAAGATACATATACAACTGTATAATACATAGTAGCTGATACTATTGTTATTAAATACAATGCCAAGATTTCAGTTTCTCTTGTATGGCTTTCTTCAGCTCTAGAAATTGTACTACATACATCAGGTGACTAAAGTTGACCATTGAGAATAATATAACTGATAGTATACTCACAATATTTGATGGTATAAATGACTCATCAGCTCTTTCTTTGTAAATTTCACATTGTTCTTTGTAGCCTCCAGCTGAACAGAACTCATATTGAAATATTGTCACACCATAATCATACAAAACATACAAGTACATGACCAAAGCAGTGAGATACACCAGATAGTTTATGGAATAGTAGCAAAAAATTACAATCAGCTTAACCTCTGGAATTGAATATCCCATGCAAGGTGTTATAGAGTTTCTACTATCGCTGTTTGACTTCCGATGATTTTCCTACGTAGTAAGAAACAACATTTCTTTATCAATAACACATTATAATATACACTTTTTACAGTTCAATGTGATCCATTTGTCCAAGGTAAAAATAGATATCACAGTTTCTGTTAGAGTGCTATATATATTAAGCCACACACAAAATGGGATAGGGAACCCCTGGATAAAGTGTGTAAAATTTTCACTTAAATGTTCTCTTACTATAAATATATTTATTGTGAATGAGTAATCCAACCAACAATGTACTATATCAAAAGTAGAAGATGTAGCATTTCATAAAAATATTATAAGATGCATGCGTATTTGATGATATATCAGTCACTGGTATCTTAATACATTGGCAGAATTCTCTAAGCAGCTGCAGAAGCATATATAAAGGATGGACTTCTATACATCTACTTTATTGTTATGCATCTTTAAAGTATGGCTGCATTGAGTCTGACTTGATTAAAACTGCGCTACATTAAGTTGAACAAGCAATGCAAACATCTACTTCAACTCTATTACTCTCTTTATAAATAATAGCTATATACTAATAATAGCTATATACTAATAATAGCTATATACTAAGCATACACACAAGGAGGACAAATATGTTAACCTCTTCATTTCTTTATTTTACAGTTCCTAGTATATATGCAAACATTACAGGCTAAAGTTATGGTCAAATACAATAAAGTTTACATAAAGTAGACTACATGCAACTTACTTTTCGGAGAACTTGCAATGAGAGAAACAACAATACAAATCCAATGCAAAGTTTAAACATAGATGGTAAAATTTCACCATAAAACAAAACAGTAGGAGATTGAGGAAAGCAGTAGTATCCATTACTTTCATACTGTGACAGAATAATGGTAATTAGTGGAGGAATTACACTGACTAGTAGTACTATGGTCACTTCAATGATGTGAATCCTTCTCCTGTGTGATGATGATGAGTCCAGTAGTCGTTGGGTTTTAAATGGAAAGGCCAAGTATAGATAAAGATGTAGCAGATGAAAGCACCAAAATCCAAAGAATAATCCGTAGCCGAATTGTAATACAAAACCTGTATAACAATAAAGCACATTCGTAAATATATACAACGTATGCTTCTTAGATATATACAGTCTACAGTGGTCCCTCTATTATCCAACCATGAACTCTCTGCTATCCAAGTGGAAGTGACTGTTCTATTAGAGTATTTTGACTAAAGCGTATGTTCTATTAGAGTATTTCAATTGAGCTCTGCATAAAATGTATGGGCTTCATTTATTTAAACTTTTCCCTTATCCAAACACACCTAGGCCCCAATGAGTTTGAATATAATGGAGAGACCACTTTACATAATTAATATATAAGATGCCTCAGTGATCAATTTGAATTACAAATCCTCAAGACCGACTATGAAATTTTGGAGCAAACTATATAGTTTTCTATTTTTGCAAAGGCTCCTTATTACATTACCATACTGAAGAGTATAATCAGGAGCACATAATTGTATATATAAGAGCAAGCATAAAACTAATGGTTTCAACCATACTCCAAATTTCCATGTTGCCTTATAAACAATGGTGTTTATGCAATCAATTAGAAAGAAGCACCCAAAATGTTGGCTCATTTTTTTGTAGAAGAGTCTTGAATATATATATAACTAGCAGGCAAAATGAACTACTGGCCAACCTTATGTGGTAGTTTGGTTTCATAGAATACAGATTATACATATTATGTTTCACATTCTTTGTGCCTGGTGGCACGTATGGGCTCCTAGTATACCGACAATTGTGGCTCACTATAATGCATTAGTATGTTACATGAGTTGAAACAGAAGTTATTATTATGGCATGCAAAGTAGCTACTGAGATACATAAGAAAAAGCAGAAGTTGAATTTATCTATATACCAACCTTGAGCTTGACAGAAGTTTGTTGCTTCAATCGTTGCTATCCAATAATTTCTGTCTGAGCAAACTAATGACTTTCCAACCACAACTGGTATATTTTCTATGATCACTGCAATAATAAGACTAAAGTGTACATACTGGTAGTATTCGTATCTTTATCATACACATGAATGTACTAACAATCACATTACATGTACACAACCTACAGACGTAACACCAGCTCACAGAAGCCATAATTACCATACATACACTGAGAGTTTCAAGGACTCTGTGAGTTATGTCAACTTGAACATTGCTTCAATTAGCTACATTATTTTAGAGAATACTTGAGCTAGTGACAACAGTGTCATATCACTTCTCCTAATTGGAAAGAAACCCACTTACAATTCCTCCAATGCACCTTGTACAAGCTAGGTGCCTCTAAAATTGATTAGAGCTTTTTTTGAATTCTACCAATGTTAAAAGCTTTTGATTACATTTCAACTATAAATCATTATATAGGTATCTGCTTTTCAAGTACGTAATACAATTGCCAACTGCCATCATGATCACATGCAGCATGGATGACATACATTTCAGAAGTGTTGAGACTCTCCCCGAGTCCTTAAACACACTTACCCATAATTGTTCCAACTACAGTGTTGTATACAATGTATATCTGAGGAAATTTCAATCTGAAAAAAAATTAATTAACCATGTAAAGAATTAGTTGATTACCACAATTTATTAACTTCATAAAAGTTTTTTTGGGAATAATTTTAATGCGCTAGTAACAGTAAGGCATATCACTATTATCTTAAAGTCCATGTACGTAATTATTTAGTATTATAGTATTTATTTAAGGATCCACTATAGCCTCGGTGACAAACATTACTTAATTATAAAGGTATATTCAGCTAAACTAGCTAGTTTTTCATGGTTTAAGGCCACCTTAATGATGCAGTCAAAGATTTCAATCCAAATAATCAGATGACTCAATACACTTCTCAGTCCTTATCGGAAACATATTCCATGACTACAATAACTGTACAACCTATGTACACTATTAGTATGGCTACCCATGATCTGTCATGCATAGGTTATGTAACAGCTAAAAATTATGAGGTGTGCCACTTAGTATAACTCACACACTTCCTTGATTGCAATAACAAGCTATTAATGTGATCACTCCTCCAATTAAACTAATAGCTGCAGTGATAATAGCTAAAACATAAAAGACAAAATTTAGGGAGTTTTTTGTGAGCAAGTAATGTCCATCACACACTGGTAAACATGTAGAGCCACAAAAATGATCAAATTCACTTGGACAAGGAAGGGGAGGAGCATTTGTAAACATCAGATTTCCACCCTCATTGTAACTCATACAATCAGGAACAGTCTCGTTGAAGAAGCTCTCCACTATTCTCCACTCAGAAGCACATTTGTTATCTCTAACTTCTTCACACTCTTCAGTAATTAGGTCTACTGAAGAACTATTACCATTACACAATAGAAGTGTTGCATTGCAGAAAAATGACAGTGAGTCATAATAACACTCTGTGTTCTCCATATACCATCCAACAGCAAAAATTACTGATAGTCCTGTAATTACTGATTCATCACAATCTAGATAACCACCAAACCCTGTCATTGTATTGTTACATTCTTCCAGTAGTAATTCAACAGTTTGCTCCTCTGTAGGATCAATCTATAGTATTACACACAAAATACTAGGCTCAGCACATCAGTGATCAATAGTGAGGTGTGCTGTGTTGACTCCCTCAACTGGAGGTAGATCTATTTATAAAGCAATCTCAGTGGCATTAATTTTTTTATTTTTTTTAGCAATCTAGATAACAAATTCATAACATCTAGCTACACAGGCAGAAAATAGGAAACATGCTGGTCCTAGTAAATCTTATTCTATATTCTCTAAATCATCAACACTGTTATCTATACTTTTATAGATATGCACCAAGCAAGAGTTTAATGATTGTTTGAAAATAATTATTTACAAAACACCACCATAGCTAACTATGAAACACCATAGATACTGGAAACACTACCCAACACATTAATAACTGCCATGTGATCTGTGATCTGTAGACCTGTGTACCACTCCCAGCTAAACTCTATTGCATGCCACGACACACACAGACACTTGGGTTGGCCTGGCCGTGCACCAAGCACCAGCACTTACTATGTATATAGACACACTCTGTGTATAAAAAGGTACATACCGCTGGAAATAGCAGAATATACTAACTATGATGCTAGTAATTTAGAGTAAATATGTAATTCACTAACTTCAACAGAACAGGTTTTGAAGTCAACATAATCAGTAATATCTGAATCTTCAATATGTGGACTGATGGTAGTATAAAATAATACAACAGGAGCTTGGTACAACAATATCACTACACAGAGGACAAACATGAAGCTTGCCACCTGACGGCACTTTAACATTTTTGATGTAAATGAAAATCCTTTATCAGTTGTACTAGGGCTGTGGATCGTCACATAACTGCAATTTTCATCATACTCACTCTCACAATTCACTGAAATGGAATCCATTAAAATTTTCCTCCCACCGTTGCATGATACATTGATTGCATTCCCATTGCAAGGTGATGTGGTTTCCAATCTGGTTTGACTTACACTCCTAACACCACTGCTTAGTTGTGTGACATTAACCCCACTATCAAAT
This sequence comes from Dysidea avara, assembly GCF_963678975.1. Taxonomy (NCBI): domain Eukaryota; kingdom Metazoa; phylum Porifera; class Demospongiae; order Dictyoceratida; family Dysideidae; genus Dysidea; species Dysidea avara. Next base: position 28,756,807 of record NC_089278.1, on the reverse strand, counting down.
GGTCCACTCATGTTGTGACTGTACAGTGTTAACCTCTGTAGAATACCACAGCACATGCATTATGGCTCATGTTAGCTACAAGCATAAATTAATTACTTATTTTACAAAAGTGCTGTACATTTTATAAATTTACACTTTATGTAGCATTTGTGGTCTTGGGTTTATACAAGAAAACTAATTGGCATGGTTGGTAGCCCCAAATGCATCAGTTCATCTACATCAATTGGGATTTTTCAGATTGCTATCCATAACAAAACATGAGCCCTATACAACAGGCCATGTATGGTGATTTAGTTGCACCTGTATTTTAGGGTCTTACAGGTATATTAGAACTGTATATAGCTATGGCTTTCCTAAACTGCCTTTTCCTTTGTGTAGAATGTCTATAACTATCACTATTATGATACACGTTTACAGCAAGTATAATATGTATTAATGATGAAAGTTACAAAGGCCATAATACCATATCAAGTGACACGTGACATAAGAATTTCTCAAATTCTCTTTAACTTTAATAATGCTTGATATATAAATGTATTTTTGATATGATACGTATCCCACCATAATATGAAATATATTCTGTTTACACAATGAATATTAAAAATTGACAAATTTAGTCACCTGTGTCGTGTTTTAGTGACAACACACAAAGTACACAGATAAGGTTTCAATATTCTTGAACCATATTAAGGTATGGCCACGGATAAGAAATTATCAACTTTTATATCTATATTATCTGCTGTGGTGTGCCACATACCTTCAGATAGGTTGCATCAAGAATTAATAACATATTGAGGGGCTCCTCTATATATTATTAACTCTTGGTTGCATGCATAGCCAGCATAGATCTATGATGCAACTGCCAGTGCTTTTCTTTGAAATTGCACTTTAAAGGCAAAGATAAAAGCCATTGTGTGTTAGCGCCTATGCCATGGCATATGATTTTAGGATCAATATTGCTCAAGATATAGTTATATACGACGCTTTATTTTAAAGCTTTCTGGTCTACTCTCACTTTGCAGCAAGACAGCTAACTTACCTTCATTATCATCTATCATTGCATCATGCACTTATATAAAAGCCTAACTAAAACTTTAATGTCTACATATATATCAGTTATGTATACATCAATATCATATAATATACTGCATTCTTTATGTTTTAGTAACATGTGTTTCACTCCTTCTCACAGGTCCTCCCTAGTGGGATAGCATTCACAGTATCAGAATATAAACAATTTACTTCGATTGCCATACAGTCTGACAGACAAAATATATATACTAAACTTCATTTTATATTATGGAATGCTTACGTTTCTATAGTAGCATTGTTTGTTTCCTGAATGGAATAACCCATAGCATGAAACACATTCAATGACATGCAATGCTGTATATAGTTGAGGTGTTGTGGTTTGATTGTATTATTAATGTTCTGATGTAGCAACAGTGACCTCATGTAGATTTCCATTAACACAATGATGGCTTTCTGTGTGTAGCATGCATTAAAACTGTTGTCATACATTTATATACTTGGTAGTATTACTTACAATAGTGAAGCCATACACATACGGAATGTTTTGATTGTTTCAAAATTACAGTTAGCTAAGGAGACCAATTCAATACTAAATCTACTAGTACAAGAATGGCTTGATACAAATTTCAGATAGTCAGCAAAGAACCTCTTTCTTTGTCAAGTACATCATCTATTAAAATATTTGTGATGGTGAGGCTTAGTAAACATAATAATGTCATTTCAATTCAGGTCTGGTACATCCATTCTCTTATACTGTGTTGAAATTTATTAACACAAGACCTTAAACCACTAAATGAACAGCATGTTTGCCCATCTCTACAGAGTACATTTTAAAATGTTATGAAGCACTTGAGTGCTATGCAATACTTTCTGTACAGCATATTCGTTATAGGATCTTCCTGCATTTTTTATTTAAGTATATTGTATTAACTAAGCTGCAAATATCCTTCATGTCCAAGTGCATGCTAATCAAACAAGAAACTTATGAATTAAGTGGTGTAATTAATAAGGATGAATATTCAAAAATGTTGAATATATACTGCACATATATAGCTAGTTCAGAGTCGGTAACAAACCACTATTATGCTTCAGCTAGGCCAATACAATTATTATAATTATCAATGCCAGCATTATTGGCATAATTATAATAAATATAAGGACCACACTGAATCAATGACTATATATAATCTAGTACAATTAGTCATAAAAGACTCTAAACTTCTATCAAATATTGTAGTGGCAATGCCAGATAAAGTATAGACCATGATCCTGTAATTAAAATCACCACGATACAGGCTCATCAACATGCCTTATTCTCTATACACACCTAGATGTCATCAGATACACAAATCCTAAAGATCTTTCCATTTACACTATAATGTTTATAATAGAGTTGCTACTGTGTGTCTGTATACAGCCCTGCACATGACTATGAGTTTCTATATAAAATACAGCATAACGACGCTATACCATAATATAGTTACTAAGGTGGTGTAGTATAACCCAAACATCATTAATAATAACGTCCAAAATTGGGTAGTATATAAGGAACTGTGAACAATAGTATTTAGCTACAATTGTGATACTTAGTTGAATGTTGTTGTGGTAATGTTGCCTATCAATTGCCGTATATAGTGTATCAGTATAGGCATATATAGCTAACTGGCATAGGAATACATAATATAGCTAACTGGCATAGGAATACATAATATAGCTAACTGGCATAGGAATACATAATATAGCTAACTGGCATAGGAATACATAACATAGCTAACCGGCATAGGAATACATAACATAGCTAACCGGCATAGGAATACATAACATAGCTAACCGGCATAGGAATACATAATATAGCTAACTGGCATAGGAATACATAATATAGCTAACTGGCATAGGAATACATAATATAGCTAACTGGCATAGGAATACATAATATAGCTAACTGGCATAGGAATACATAATATAGCTAACTGGCATAGGAATACATAATATAGCTAACTGGCATAGGAATACATAACATAGCTAACCGGCATAGGAATACATAATATAGCTAACTGGCATAGGAATACATAATATAGCTAACTGGCATAGGAATACATAATATAGCTAACTGGCATAGGAATACATAATATAGCTAACTGGCATAGGAATACATAATATAGCTAACTGGCATAGGAATACATAATATAGCTAACTGGCATAGGAATACATAATATAGCTAACTGGCATAGGAATACATAATATAGCTAACTGGCATAGGAATACATAATATAGCTAGCTACGGTACTGCTCAAACACAATGTCATACTAGCTCACACAGCTTGATTGCAAGTAATGCTAATTAAAGGGTGTGACACCTGTTTCCTTTGTGAATATTCATCCAATACGAAATGGGATGAATACTCATGAAGGAAATGGGTGCCACACCTTTTAAATTTTTTTATCACTCCCTATCGAGCAGTACGAGCGAGTGTGACGTTACATTTGGGCAGTACCATACTGAACCATATCTATACATGCATATAATTATATTTGAGTATAAAACAAGAGAGTATATGTAATTAATAGTGTGAGCATTGTAAACAGGAAGGAGTAAAGCTAGGCAACAGAAATTGAAAAATAACCATTGCAAAAGACCAATCACACTTAGCAACCGTTGCTATGCCCTCAAAATGACTTTTACCTTAGCAATGGTTACCTAGGAACCATTACTAAGCAACCATATTGTGTTATACCTTGGGGCATCTATCACTGGGTAAAATAGTTGTCAAGTCGGACATTTACTTCTAATATAAATACACTACACTATTTTAGCCAATCAAATTAGTATTATAGATTTTTGTCAAGGGATCTTCACAAACAAGTGTAATACTAATTCTATTGGCTAATCACTTGACGTATTTCAACACAATACATCGAGCTGCTATTGAGAGTATTATACAGTAACACATTCAGTTGTTGGATTAATATATATATATATGTACCACTTTCACACCTCAGATCCGAGCTTGAGGAAAGCCAGTGAGTGCATATATATTACACTATATTGCACTGACTCAAAATCTTAATGAGATATACGCACTACCTTAATGAGATACATGCACTGCTACCAGTGTGTATATCTTGTTAAGTCAGTGCATATTTTATAGTTATAACACGCTTATAATTAGCCCGAGCGCCGCAGGCGCAAGTGCGTATCAGTATTTTTGTCATATCTCGAGTAATTGTGTTAGTTCTACATCCCAGTAGATGAAACGATTATAGATAGCAAGGTATAGTGAAACAGCTCCTGTTGAGTAGACATCCTTGATGGATCAGACGTTTTGGATTTTTTAGTGGTGCCATGCCAATCTACTCGCGATTAGTAAAGGAGACAAGAGTTCATCGAAAATCCTCCTTGCTCAGGTGAATGATTCTAGGCTCTTGTCAGTATTAGAGGCTTGAAATCCTTGATGAATCAGACATTTTAGACTCTATAGCGGTGCCATGCACGCCTACCTACTCACGATTATTGAAGCTAGTGAAGGAGACAAACTACAAGTAACACATGCTAAATATCTGGGAGTTACAAATGATGAAAAGCTATCATAGAATGAACATATTCTGAAAGTAACCAATAAAGCAAGGCAAGTTAATGCATTTTTACGTCGCAATATCTCTAACTGTCCTACACATGTCCAATGTAACATCTATAAGATCATGGTGCACCCAATACTTGAATATGGCTCTACCATCTGGGATCCCACACCCATCTAAATATTAACATACTAGGAAGTATCCAAAGAACTGCTGCAAGATTCTGTTACAATAATCATTTTAAACTTTCCAGTGTTTCTAGAACGTTGAACCAGCTCAGTTTCACCTACTTTACAGCAAAGGAGAAAGAGAAGTAAATGTATTATGATGTTCAAGATAACTAATGATCTTATAGACATTAATTCCTGCCAGCCACTTAGTACCTAAACAATGTTTACTTCAAGGAGTATACTATATCCATCTCTCTACAAAAAGTGACTCTTATAAATTTTCATTTTTTCATTCTGTAATTAACTTATGGAATAGTGTACCTCCACCTGTAGTTGATTCTCCCACACTTAATGATTTTTGTATTAACTTAGATACTTATATGCATAACATCTGTGCGTTATAATCTGTCATTGATTCCTGCACAGTAATACTAATAATAATAGTGAAGGAGACAAAGGTTAGTGAAGGAGACAAGAGTTTATTGAAAATTGCTCAGGTGAATAATTGTTGGCTGGTTTAGGCACTTGTTATTCGAAATTCACAAATCCTAATATAAATACATTCATGAAGCATGCCAGTGGTTTCTCACATGTGTAGGTGATTAACCCACGTGGCACATATTAGTTATACCACCGGCACTTGTGCTTTGCCTGATATATACGCACTCGCACTCGGGCTAACACCCTCGTGCTCGTGTGTACATATCAGGCAAAGCACTCGTGCCAGTATTATGCATATATTAGCTACTCATTAGTATTATGCATATTGATTAGCTACTCATATGTTCTATGCACAAATTAAAGTATAAAAACACCTAACCTGTTGCTACACTTGTAAGGCTATGTATGTAGTTATTGTATCACAGACACACAATCAGTTTTTGTATTAGTGATAAAGCAATATTGAGACTGGACCTTTTTCAGCCAATTAGATTTCAGTAACAATAATTATATACATGCATATAGCACACAGGATTTCTATGCAAACTGCACATCTAATTCATCTCTCTCGCAAAAAAGGTATACTGTTTATTTTATTATCAGTACATTGCACTGAAGACAATTTTAGGTCAATCCTAAATTAAATTACACTCAGAGAGGTTTTGGTTCCAAGAATGCACCAAGTAGTATTGAAGCTTATGACCAATTACTTGCAGAAAATGGACAATCACAAAGCAAACTTGTAAAGAGCTTGATCAGCTGTTGCCCTGGTTGAAAGCTGATACTGCAACATTTTCAATTACCCGCATTAAAACCTGATGGGAAAATTCATAACTTCATTTCATCTTGATGTAGCAGGCAAAAACGAGTTGATGTTTTACAATCATACCAATCAGGCTCTAATGAGGAACAGACTACTGGGATTACCGGATATATACAAGTACGCACATAATAACATGCTATCCATATATCTGGAGATGCACAACTAGATGATGGAAGTAAACTGTAGCAACTATACTGACTTTAAAATTTAGCATGTATCTGTTAAGTAGCTAGGCTGCCCAGCTGTGCTGACCACTCTTTTTTTCACTACTTTTTTATTCTTGGATCCCTATATAATCCAACTTAAAATTTATCCTTACAGCTACTTGTTAGTTTACTCCTATATAGTTATGACTAATGAACCCACTCATACCGCATCAAAAGGAAGAATGATGCCAGGCATGCCATAGACATAATTTGTGTCTGAATGGATACTTCAACAATCCATTATATGGCTGAAAAGCACAGTGGCCATTGCACTTCATCTTCAGTTATGTTCCATTACACAGTGATACAAATGAAGAGCAGTACAAAAAGTGTCTCTGCTATCACTATGGAAAATATGGCAATATATATGTGTAGCTACCACCACAGCCACAGGAAGCCATATCACCAGTCAACACCTTGAATTGTCAGCAAAAGAACTGGGACATAAAGAAGGACAAAGTCTGTGATGTATGTATTCTATGTACTGTGGTTGACGAAAAGGCACATCTCAGGACAAAGCGATGTCAAACAGTGAGCCCATAGCTTTATGTATTATTGAGTCAAAATATGCTTGTCTGAAGGCATCAATTAGTTAGTCAGTCAGTCAGTCAGTCAGTGAGGTAGTTAGTTAGTGAGTTCAGCAGTATAAAATAATTCATTTAAGTAGGAAATTTAAAAATTCCATAGGACTTGTTGGAAAGATTTGGGGTCACCGCTCTGAAAGCATTTTTGGGCTTGGTTGTTCTTAACTAATACTACCAATTTGTTTAAAGGAAAACTGAGTCTGTTTTACAAATGATTTTAAAGGGAAAGAAGGCCTAAAACTCCATGATCAGTACTATACAAGGCCAGAGGAGACGGTCCGGTTGGTCAGGTCTGAGCCGGACCAATAATCTGGAGTTGAACCAACTAGCTGACTAGCTCGAACTACATTACTCTCATGCAATCTTTGGACGATCACATCTACATGTAGCTACGTACATTTTACAGATGTTATTGAAAATGCATGACATGAGTAGTTACCTAGTTTCTCAGCCTAACTAAAGCACAGAACTACACGTATAGTACCTCCAATTACCTTACAGTATAACAGCATTCGTATCGTTTTGTACAGAAATGATAGTGGGTCCTACGTACAGTATCACGTGTGCTGACAGTTGACATTTATCACGTGTAAGGCAGACGCCTTCTTTGATTCTAAACCAGCACACTTATATCACAATTCAATCTTCATAAAATAATCATTAGCATTCCTTGGCTTGTCTCTCTTGGCTTCTTTTACTGGGCGAAGGGCTGGCCAGATGACTCATTCCGCGGCAAGAAGCTGTACACCGTACATACACTATATGGTGGCCATCTGGATGAGATGCTGAGTAGAAATCTCCTTATTACATCCTACCGTCCAGACATTGTAATATATAATTCCCAGAGTTCTTCCATCACTCTGTTGGAACTAACATGCCCTCTGGACTCCATCCATCACATCCAGTCTGCTCGCAATAGGAAGCAGAGCAAAACTGAGTATCTGCAGCTGTTGGCTGAATTTGATCGCCTAAATATTGCTAACTATTATGACACCATTGAAATCACGGTACTTGGTCATTTTCAAGTGTCTTCCATCAAGAATTTATCTAGTTTGTTAAACTTTGTTCAAGCTGATATAAGGATTTCGAAGCACATTATTAAGGAATGGTTAGATGCTGCTGCCTCTGCCAGTATCTCTGCCTCTCAGAGAATTTTTCTAGCACGAAACTGTACAGAGTGGTGCACAAATTAGACAGTTTTATTTTTGTAATTACAGTAATTAGTCTTTTTTGCTGTTGTTGTTTTTGCCTTGCCATGCCCACAGTGTAGTCCTCTACTTTTTGTGTTCGCATGCTGTCCGAGGTTTCACATGCCTATTTGTTTTGTTGTACATCTTTTCATCACAATTGTTAATGATGGTTATCTCCTCCACTCCTCTCCAACTACCTACTCGTCCTGTCGAGATACTGAGCAAACTCTCAGTCTTACCCACATCACGCCATTTTCGAATACCGATTGGTCTCGTGACTGTCCACCAGTATATTTACGTGATGATCCGTTCACTTCATACAAACCAGTATAGTAGTATACTGTATTTTTGTAGCTGTGTAGCTTTTTATTGTAGCTGTGTTAATTCACTGTATAGTCCTAGCTAAAGGGGGCCATGCTGCATGCATGGGGTCCCTGTGAAATTTGGGGGGAAAGTTGCAAGTTGCTAGCTAGTTTTACTTGAAAATTTAGCATCAGTTTTAAATTTTAAGGCATTTTCAAGCCTTTAAATTGTAAAAATTCTGCAACTCCTGGGGGTTGCGCCCCCAGACCCCCCTTGAACTTCTAATTGATAATTATAACTAAATGAACCATACAGCAAGTTTCATGCTGTGTCCCCTGTATGTCAGGTCTACAATTATACATAGTATAGAAAGTTTGAAGAACAACAGATAGGCTTGAGCATATTTATATAGCTAGCTAGCAGTGAAATATCACTAAAATTGCATATCTGAGTGTCTAATTTTCAAAAATTTCCTGTGGGGGCATGCCCCCAGACCCCCCTAGAATGCTCGTGCTTTGCACTTCGCAGAGTGTGCTTTGCACACTGTACAACAGCTCATCTCCCATTGGCATGTATATAGTAGCAATTTCAACATTATAGTCAATGGCCTGACCAACTCAATTTTCCCTCCTCCGGCCCTGCTATACCATACTGTACGTATGATGTTCACGAATATATCTATAATATAGAAGTGTTGAATTCTTAATGGCTGTAGCTATATATTACTTGCAATGGGAAACTTCATGTAGGTGATTGCGATAACAGCCACCCGGCTGTAAAAGGGAACATATTGTGTGTTAACTGTACCAGCAGGGTACAGCTGATCAATAGCCATCCATTGGCTGATTGTTTTCATCTCTGAATAAAAAAAGTGCAAAAACATAGTAGAAAAAGAATTCTGAAATCCATACACATGTATACCATAAAGACTAGCATTGTGCCACTGAAAATTTGCGTATTGTTAGTGGGAGACATTCAAGTGCTGCAGCAACAAATTTATCCTCCTCTTAATATGCTACAAAACTTAAATTGACCACCTCTCTACCTTCTGTGTACACCCTCCAGTGCCTAACTGGTAAAGTAGATAATAACAACAACAACATAGCTCGCTGCAGAAATCATGATGTTTCAAACTTTCAATGCATCATGAATCAATTAATTTACTATAGATAGCTAATTATACCGATTGATATGCCATATACACATAGCTACTGGCTCCATCCAACCGGCTACTGTTTTTGAGGTCACTTAATGGCGTTAGCACAGCCAAACACAAAAATAGACTCACTGTCTTTCTTTCGAACCAATGACTTCGTCACCTGCTCACACAACTAACTGGACAATTATAATCACACATTATATTAGCTATTTATGATTTTTGTTGATTACTACCTGTGGCTGTACACTTTTAAGAGGTTTTTGCACACGCAAACAATAATAATGCTATTTCAACACAAAGTATAGCTACGTAGCTAGCAACTTATGAGTACGAACCTAATGAATCAGTAAATGTAGCTACTGTAGCTCCAGTACAAACCCGGCAGCTGTTTATGAACTTATAGTGTACCAAACCAAGACGAAAAATGAGCAACTTTACTAATACTTGGGCTTTAATAGACTCTACTATGACGTGTTTACTCACGTGACTTCCGGTTTCGTAAGACATGTTTAGAGAGGTGACTGAGTAAAGGAGGAAACTATAGTCTCAAGTTTTCATAGAGAGCTTACGATTTTATATCAGTTAGCTACAGCTACAGATAGTTCTAGCTGTTATATATACTGTTTACAGCTATTAAGATTACTTACATGCAGGAGCATGTAAGTTCTAAGAAATTTCAGCTTTGCAGTAAAAGTCCTGTGGGGTCACGCACTTTTCTGTCCACAGAACTGTAAAGAGTGGAACAAATAGGGCACTATGCCCAGTGCCACAAAAGTTGGAGAAATACTTTGGCCTTCATTTAACTAACTACAGGTGTATATCAGCTCTAGCTCCATGCACTATATTAGGCCACTCCAAATAAATTCTCTGTTTCCCGTCCTGGACTCAGGAATATTTGCATGCGGGCGGGCGGTCCATTTCCATTATTTCATTATAAGATTGGCTAGCTTTTCAAGCCATTATTTGCCTGGCACAGCCAAAAAGGCTGCATAAAAGCATGCTTAAGCTTGTTCCTTCCTTGTAAGTTGCAAAAACAACACAAACGTGAAGTTTATGTTGACTTGATAGCACTATTGACACGTGACCTGACACTGTTTCAAGATGGCTTTTATTGAGCCTATCAGTATGCAAGAATAACCGGAAAATAATGGAAGAATACGGAATAATGGAATATTTAGAGCTGGCACTGGCAGTAACCAGATGCGGGCGGTGGACGGGAAACAGAGAATTTATTTGGAGTGGCCTTATGTCACCGAAATGATCATCTGAAACATAATGGTAGCTATTCATACAGCACGAGCTACAGTTACTCATGCAGTTTATAGTCAAATTCATAGCTGGATTACACTGGAAAAAGTAATCAAATTTCCTGGACTAATTCTGCTAGGTCAGGAAATGTCCATGACATAATACCAAACAAATTATTATTATTATTAACTTATTTCATTACCGGTGAGTGCGTATTTTTATGTGCAGTGGTTTTTTTTTGCCGTACATTATTTAATCATTTATGACGTATTTTGACGAAAAAAGGTATTATTCTTATTACTTGGCTATGTAATTATTATTATCATTTCCAGTACATATCCAGTGGACTTCCCATATATGACAGGACATCCCAACTAGACACTTTCTTGGAACTTCCACATTAATTTTGTATGCAACAAAGCAAATAATGTCGGAGCATATCTGCAGCGTAATTTAAGACAATGTCAAGCAAACATAAGGGAAAGATGCTTTCTTTAGTGCTACCCATACTATAGAGTATGCTTGCATGTGTAGTTTGGTCACCCTATACTGTGACTAATATTGATAAACTAGAAAAAGTACAAAGGAAAGCAGCAAGATTTGTATGTAATGATTACTCAATGTACTCTATAGTGTCACTAACATGTTAAATAGGATGCACTGGACAACACTTCAAGTTAGAAGGGAAAACCTGAGACTGATAATAATCTACAAAACTGTTAATAATCTTGTTGAAATTGAGACAGGGAACTCACTTATTAAGAATAATTTACCCACCCGAGGACATTCAAATAGCTAGATTCAAGCAACCATTCACCAGAGTTAATTCATTTGAATATTCCTTTTACACCTATGCAATCATAAATTGTTGAATAAATTACCAGATGCCATAATTAATTGTACAACATTACAAAACTTTAAAGATATAATTAACAGATAATAATATTTGCACACACACTACACCTTTAATTATGTTTACACTCGCTCGTCGAGTCATGTACATTACATATAATTAATTAAGTAATTAATTAATTAGACAGATGCTTACTCTTGGTGTAGAGCATGTCATAAATACTTACATTGCAGTACACACCCAAATTTACCTCAAGTTGGAAATGTATCTGTTATATAAAATTTCCTTGCACCTATCCTTTAGTTTAGGAAATTCTAACTAGCTATAGCGTGTCATAAATACTTACATTGCAGCTAGCACATACATCAATAAAGTTGACAATGTATCTTAAGAAATTCCAATTATACCTTACCTAAAGAGTGTGTCATAATTACTCACACTGCAGTACACACCAAATTTACCTGCATGCATGGAGTTGGAAATGTATCTACTATATGAAATTCTGATTGATTCAGTGATTCAGTGATTTAAACTCCAAGTAGCTAGCTATTCAGCCAAAGGCCATTCTTCCATACTTTGCATGGACCTATACACTTAACCTTGTTATATTGCATGACAATTACATTGCAGCAGCTACACACCAAATTTATATGATAAAATGAATGGTCATTGATTGCATTAACCGCTAGTCTGTCCTTCGATTAATGAAAGAGGTGGCCACCGTGACCAGGCTAATCAATCGCATGAGCAGACTGAGGGCAATACTACATGAGAGGTGGCTATAGCTATTCATGAGTGTAGAAAGTATAGTTGCATGTAGAGTAGTGGTGGTAGTTGTGAGACTCTTAACTTCAAAGCATTGAAATTACCTAAAAGTGTAACACTGGTATTTCACACTACTACTTCAGAAAAGTGTACCCATAAACTACATTAACCTAAAAATTCAAAAAACTTCCTGCCTTGCGGTGGTCTGTTATGATGATTTTTCTGGAACACTGTTGATGTGTGTATTATGAGACATATGGGGGTATTATGAGACACTGGGCTTGAAAGTTGACTATTTCATATTTAATTACAGTAGATTTCATATGTAAAAGGTAGCAGGGACACTGTAGACTGACAGTCGAAAAAGATTAGTTGACTTCATATGTCTACTTTACATCTTTGTACTCTTAACTACATAGTGAGTGGTACAAAGAGAATCATCGACAGTATGTCAATGTGATGTAGTAAATTTAAGGAGCTACCGTACGGAGGGAAATTTTGGAGGGGGGAAAATTTGGCGAATCAAGCAAAATATCACTGTTGGCGAAATAAAATTTGGCGAATTGTTAGCAAAGCGCACGCCGTATTGAATTAATTAGATCACTGAAGCGAAAACTGGAATGCCACGCCTCTCAGCGATTCGGCGCCTGGAGTCAGCTACCAAATAAAAGGTAATACTATATAAACAGTAGATCTATACCCTCTGTATCGTACTTAACATGGTAGGACTCGCTATACTTGTCATGCCCGTTTCGAGTTGAAGTTTGAGGATACCACGTGTAACTAGCTACCTAGTGAGGTAGTCGAGGCAGGCTTGGCTCTAGCGTAATGTCTGGCCCACTATCCCTTGGTTGAGTAGAAAATTGATTACTTCGAGGCTCGTTTTGCTATTTTCTTCGCCACCAAATATTTGGATGGGGAAAATTTGGCGAATTCATGGTCAGTCGCCAAATTTTAATGGCGCCAAAGTTTCCCTCCATACGGTATATCATCCCATAATTAGATTTGTGGTTGACATAACCACTATCTGTGATGATCTGAATAGGTACTATCTCTTTACTCCTAAATCTGCAGGATTTAATCCGTTCAACTGGTTTTAAGCTATGCAACCCATATTGCCCCCTGTCCCACAATACCAGCCTCTACTCTATACCTAGGACAAATGACGAAGGCAATAGGTACTCTAATGTCACTGCAAAATAGAGCAATAGGCAGCTACATCATGAACCATGGTAATAGTTCATAATAGAGATCGCCTATACTTTTTTCCAAAAATCGTAATAGAACACTCAACTAATTGGAAACCTTTTCCATGCAACCTCAAAAGAAGCCTTAGAAGTTAATTTGGAAGACGTTTAGGTCCACTAGCAAAGATGAAATCAAAAGGACTTGATAAAAATATTTTTTTCTAGAACTGAAATCTGCCATTTTGAGCCATTTTGTTCATCTTATTACTCTTCTTCTTCTTATTATTATTATTTTTTTCTCACAAGGCTAGAGCACAATGTGAGTACTTTTTGGAGATGAAAACTACATAGCTTTCCTTCCTATGTCTTTCTTCATGTCCATGATCTATTTTTAAATGCATATTACAATGATAACACATTCTCAAGCAATTTTGCTTCTTGTAGGTTCACTTTGCCATTGATCTTCTGACTTAGTTTCTGCAAGGGTAACCAATTGCAACGTGTTAACTGTGTTAATAAGTATCCTATTTACGTTAACAAGTTCATTTGGAAACCTTATATCATTACTATATTTAACCATAGTATATTAAGTTCATACCAGAGCAACAATGTTGTTGTGTACCACTGTGTATTTGACTATGTGATCACATAGCTGTACAAATCAGATGCCATACTATTGCTGACCACAACATGCCATACACTACCTATAGTTGGATATGTCAAAGCTGTATAGTACAAAGTGTACATTCAATAGTATGGAAACAAGTTTGCTAACTCTGATAATATTAGCTGACTACTTAATAGCTACTGTACATGATGACTAACTTGATAAACATGTTTAGTACTGTATCAAGCACCACCTGCACCCTTATTAACATGCATGTTAGCTATATCCATAAATGGATTTATAAAAAGTAAACAAACTATAGTTTAAAATAATTTTCAAAAATTAAAACATGTAATAGAGATCGCTGAAAAAAGCAAAGAAACAAGGCAGCATGTTAAACACACAGAGATCTCTATTAAGGACTCACACTCACCACCACCATCCTCTTCATTTTATCCACCCAAGCGCAAACACCACAGCATATCAAAATAGCTACTTTCCAAGAACTATATATCATTGAATGGAATTCATTATCGACCTCATTAATTGAAATCGCTGATAAGAAACTATTTCTAGATAACATTTGTAGCTAACTAATCATTTGTAAATAGCTAATTGTACGTATGTGTTCCCCCCTTGTAACCGCCCTCCCCCCTACCTCTGTAATTTTCCCCACTGGGAATAATCAGTAAACACTGCCTGCCCAGTAATAATAATAATAAAATTAATTAATTAATTAATATTGATAGGTGCATTAAAATGTAGATGATTTGGAGACAGCTATTATATCACTGGTAGGACCGTGGGTATAGCAACAGCGAGCTATGCACTTTTGCTTTTTTCTTTCTATTTTACAGGATAGTGCATGATAGCAACACAACATTACTGATACTGTGACAAGCAAATGGAGCCGAGACGTCAATATCAGAAGCATCCCAGGTGTATTTAGTAACTGTAGAACCATGCAGAGCTCTCACTGTATGCTATCATGGGAGGTAAGTGTTAACTTTCATTGACATAAAGCATATTTAGATGAACACGATATTGTTGCAGTAGCCTACGGCTTAGCATGCAGATATTACTGTAACTGTACTGTGTTGAAATGAATGCTTGTTGATGCAGCCTTCCAATAATGGTGAGTTGACACAGTGGTGTGCTGTGTGTCTCACTAACCTTTTTATTTACAGAGAAGAAATTCACCAAGAACAGACCACTCATTTCTATCCCAAAAAGTAAGTTTGTTAGTGCTGTCAAGTTTCGATCATATTCTTGAATAGTTCATTATATACTGTATAGTTAACCTGGTTGATTACATGAAGCTGGCAGGTGGTAGTATAATTATGTCATATACTTTGAAGAAGATTCTACCTAAGCCATCCATGGAGCGCTATTTTGCTTGTGTGTCGTGTGTCACTGCTGATCTCCTCATTTACAGAGATATGGAGTAGACAGTTCAGTAGTTGTTGGTTGGTTACCTGGAGCTTAGAAAACAGTCATAGTGTGATGATGATGCTATGGGGTACTGCTGAAGTGTACAAACAATCTTGACATTGGATATTACGTAGTTTGTAAGTATGTTATGTGATTCACTGTACCTGTATTGTAAAGGAAATCACAATATTATATTTGAATTGAAATGTATACAAGGCAACAGTTTAAATCTGAAATTCCATTATGCATGGGAATCACATAACTATATATGTTCTTTATAAGGAGAGTCTATATTTACTGCTGCAGCTATATAGTCCATTATCTTGTGGTAGGCTTACTGGAAATGTCCCCAAAATGTTATACTTGTTTAGTGAACAACAAGCTAAGTGAAGGAAATGATATAGTACATTTAGCTCTTTCCTGTACCAAGAAATTTGAAGGAAATCCTGCAAAAGGAAATAGGACATTTGGTATATTGTTGGAATTTCATTCATATATCTGAGTGCAGTAAATATCATTATTTTCCCAGTGCAGTGTTATTTGAATGTGATGCACAAGTATATAGTCAGTTCCACTTCCCACACTTATGTCATTATTCATAATATGTTATAAGGTTAATACATGTAAGTGAGCAGGCATAGTGGAGGCCGTATTCCTCGGCATGCTGCAGTGAATGAAACTATTCGTTGTGCTCTGGTGTCTGGAGGTGTACCTGCTGTTTTGGAGCCAGTCTGTGTGTGTCGTAATGATGGTAAGAGGCCAGATGGCATGTCATTGATTCCTTGGTCATGGGGCTAACCCTTGCTCTGGGACTGACTTTTACTTATTCAGACACCCTGGCCCCATCTAATTTATCTACTTCTGCAAGTGGTGCCAGCCGGCTGGCAAACTCTGCAGAGTCAGCTAAGTTCAGAATGTATTCTTCTCTGATTCCATCATTTCACTTCTCCTCTTTATGTGTTGAGATCCTGCAATGGGTGTTTGGAGATCATGTGTGCACGCTCATTAGTGAGGTGAATAGGTTCCCGGGTAATAGAAAAGTCTGGTGATAATAGGGCCACCCAATTTTTGATTCAGAAGGTTTCCATTGATGTTCAACATGGCAATGCTGCTTCTGTAATGGCAGCAATACCATCATCCCAGGACTGGGCAGAGTTTGCCTCTCTGCCCACTGTTTAAGTGTTTATTAAATTATTATTGATTTATATTATTATCATTTTCTAAAATGTTATTATTTGTAGTGATAATATTAAAATACAGTTAGTTGTACTTCTTATGTATGTAAAATTGTCAGGTCTTATTATTAAAGGCTACATGCATCCTTTAATTCACTTATAAATTACAGAAGTCCTAACCCTTGACTTAAATAGTATGAAATATAGTTTAGTAACTAATATGATATGCATGGACACCAAAATATCTTTTATAACTTTGCCTGTTTCAGTTGCTGGTAAGGAAAATCATTTATTTACCTAGTAAATTGGCATTTAAGAAAGTGCTGGAACTGCTTTCAGCTTTCTTGTAGCAGAACATAATTCCAATAGAATATTTGATAATGTCATGCTTTTGTATATCATATCATGTACTGTACATACCCAATATTGCCGGATTACTTGCTAAAATTAATAAATCATATACTGCACATTAGCTATAATTTGTATGTAATCTGGTGGAGACTCTGAACAGTGTGATGGACAACTAAATTAAAACATCTCTAGAATGCATCTCCTAGCTCCGTCAGAAACAATAGCTCCCTGCTTCCATAGATTCTGTATGTTACATTAAGAGTTTGGTACACAATGCCAGCATCTCTTTAACAATAACATTTATACTTGCTATCTTCACTGATCAACTTGATCGATGTACACTTGCCAACTGTTAAAAGAGCCTTTCAAACACTTAGTAAGCACTTGTAATTTATTTAACATGTACTTAATCATTTTTGCAATAGCTATGGTACCTGCCATAATAATGTATTATTTACAATTTGATGTACTCTATAAGGAGAAATATCTAAAACATGGTTACTCTGAAAATAACATAACTTGATTTCTGGTGAGCAAATGCTGAAAATGAACTGCTTTTTCTAGTGTTCTCTCAAATGAAAGCTCATAAACAACAGATGGGAATTTTACTATGGTTGTTCATGATTTTGTTATGGAGCCTAATACAAGGACACACCAGGGAAGCCCCTTAATTATACAGTAGCTATAAATGTTCAGCATTCCCCTAAGATTTACTACCATGGAGCAGGAAAGTGATAATATGAATTGTGATATTTGCATAATATGTTGGGCAATGACACAAAAGAATTTTCTCTGGAAATGATGTAGGTGAAAACAAGCAAAATACTCTAATAAAGCAGTCAAGTGGCAATAGTTTAAACCCTAATAGAACTGCAATGGGAATTACCTTAGATCTCCATGGAACTCTAAAAAATCCACAGTGAAGTCCTGTACTTATTGCCTCTATAAATGCAGATTTCCCATTGTTGAGAGGAATCTCCATGCATGTCTTAGTAAAATATTTCCGCACAAATTGCCAGTGCATTTGTTATATAGCTAGTGATTATTTTGTGTCAACAATTTCACTGAAATATTTGCTATTCGCACAAAAAATCCACCCACTAGCTGTACAGCGTTAAACATTTTTCTATAGTAAGCTGACAAGTACAATAGGTTAAAAATTGACATGTAAATGGAAATTGATGTGATCACTGGTAGATCATGTGATCCAGAATGTAGATCATGCGATCAGTGTGTACATCACAGCTTGTTGAGTCCTGCTGGTACAATATCCTATAATCACAGATCACATGAGATCATATGAAGCAGTATACACTTACCTCTCCACTGCGTCTCTTGCTGCGAGGCTCATCATCTTGGGGGTGTAGTCTTTGTTTTCTCTTAGTTCCACCAGTGCTATATACATATATCACAATGAAAATTACCTAACAGCCACTTGACTAGCATATAGCACTGAACCCAAGGGCCCAAACTAGGTCCAGTAGAGTGACAAAAAGTAGCTATTTAGTAAATCGCGGGGTTCTGGCAAGATACCGTGCATGATGTACCGTTGTGATCCACCAGATATGTACACCCTTGCTGTTGGGCCCACAGCTCTCAGGCTCGGGTGTAATATATCCACAAACACATAATAAAACTATTACATGTAACACTTTCACACCTCAGATCAAAGGAGCTTCCCAGACTACACTTTGTATGTAACCCTGCTAGCCAGGAAATGTAGCTAAGCAGTAATTATATAGACGATGAAGCCAAAATCGATTGTGGGAATCGATTAATACTCACGTGATTAGGATGCACAACTTGGATTTTGCTATGAAAACCACTCAGGTGGAGAGCATTTTGTTATCCTCGCCATCCTATGAGTTGAAAAACGTTGGGCTAAGGTGAGAACTAGTGCTATAGCTTATTCACCAATCATTTCTGCATGTTTTCAAATGCAGACATGCCCCCTACCACTCTGCACAGAGTAACCACTCTACAAGCAAGCTTAGGTGTTTAGTTAACTTCGCAATTTTTCCAAAACGATTCAATAGCATTGATTAAAACATTAAACTCGTGTAACCGAAATTCTCTGTGATATGTCTAGTATATGTCTGTTTATCGTAACCGAACATAACCAGAATGTTGCTGACCAATAATCAAAAATTTAGGTATGCATATATAAATACATCCAGTGGCTGCACTTGTTTTGGCTTTGGTAATTGATCACCCTGTACAGGTTATCAGCGCTGATAAGTGTTACATATTAGCTGCAACATGGGGAATTTGGGCTTTGCCTGATATGTATGCCCTCATGCCCGTGTTACAACTATTACATGTATGGTACACACTGACATATACTATAGTAGCTCTGTATCACAATTACTAATAATGTAATGTACATTACAGTATGGACTGATATGGTATACAGTGAACCCAGGTCACTGTACTATAAGTTTGGAATAGATAATTGGAGTGGTGAATAAGAATATTGATCATATGCCTCTAAACACACTGTAAAAGTCATAAAGGTCGTCAAGTAATATAAGAATGCTAAACAAGAGCTTCCACCCTTTTATGGTCTGAAGTTCTAAATAGGCAGCTGGGGAAGTCCACACCCTGTGTGCTATGTACACAGGGGCAGATCCAGACTTATGGAAAGGGGGGATCAAAATGAACTGAGGCACTACATTGTCTCTGGTTTGGTAAGGTGAGACCAAAAAAAAAAAAATCACAGCCAGCTGATAATACCGTAGCTGCCCACCTCACCAACTATACATTTATCACTGATAAAGTACAAAAAATAATTTAAAAGCTCACTACACACTGTGACTGCTTTATTAGAGTGACTGCTCTATTAGAGTATCTCAATCTGGGTATACTAAAATTTATTGGAGGGGAGCCCCCTTTGATCCCCCTGGTACATAAGAGGCTTGTGAGGTATGGTAACTAAGGATATAGATACTGTATATATATATATAGCCATATTAATGCTGAGCTCACATAAATTCCTGGTACTTAATGACGGCTATGTGAAAATTGAGTACAAAAACATCCTAAATGTGTTCAGACAATAGCCAGACAATGGCAGATTTCCAACCATAACTTCAGGCTTTGCACTACAGTCTACTATGAAATTACAATGGCTTAATAATTTGGAGAGGTTACTTTAGACACCTACAAATAATGTAAAAATTAGGTTGCTAGGGGCAACAGTTAATTTTTTCCTTATGAAATTTGTCTATTATACTGTAGAGGTATACTAAAGCATATGTAGTACACTAAGTACAGCAAAGTGTTTGGAGAAGGAAATGGATATTCTTGGTGTTATACAAAATGTGCTTACAGGATCTGTATGGAATTTTAGTTGACTAATATGCTATCCTTTCAAATTTTGGAGAGGTTACTTCAGATGTTATCACCTAAAAATAATGGGAAATTCAGGTTGCTAGGGGAATTATTATCTATATACCACTTTGGCACCTCAGATCACAGGAAACCACAGGGTTACATTTCACATATTGTCCTGACAACAGGGTGATATCTAGATAGGGCAATATCATGATATAGTCCAGACCACAAATGCCTTTGATGCTGAGGTAACTACAAAGCATCAGTTCCCTTTGATTCTTTATACTGAGTTGCTTAAAGTTTTACATTGTGGGTTTGAGTTTAGCATATAGGTTTAGCTGGCCAAGCATTCTCTTCAAGGAAAAATAATTGAATGAGTCATCATCAGAGCCTGCTATGCACCACCAAATAATTGTTTGCACAGTGTTGGGGATGTTTTCTATATAGCACATTTTAACCATGTGAAAAGATGACTAAGACATTCTCAAGGTATATAAAGCTAAAAAGCCGTTTGTCTGACTGTCTACAATTCTGATGGCGTCCAACAATTTTCTTGCCAACTGATGCACGAAGCAAAGTGATTTATGTGCCAAATAAAGCGCTCACCATCTAAGAATTATATCATTTTAAAAATGAAGTTTCTAACTGAAATCGTTTTTCCTCTACAGAGCATTGAAAGCATTGGGGTGGAGGAAAACTTGCTCTACATTCCTGTTAAAACCACAGACAAACACATAGAACTGCTAAGCCTAAGGCCCAGGGTTCAATTCTTGCCCATGACAACTTTTTTCTCTCTACATTTTTGTAACATGTTTTTTTGTGTATCAGATATTGACAATGCTTACTCAGCAATTTGCACACGTATTGATATGGTTCTTGAGCAAAACGAAATGTTCATTATCTGGCTAACTCACAAGGTTTATTGCAAGCTTCTACGTGTTCTACAGCACTTTGAAGGCCATGATGTATCTCTGCAATCCATTGTAAACCACAGGACAAACAGTGCAGCTAGTATAGCACCTCTCTGAAGTTGTTGTGTAGGGTGTGGGTTCAAATCCCGCCAGTGGTATTTTATTTTCCCATTTATGTACTTTCTGTGCACATAACACCTTTGATAGGTATGGGGCAGGCATGAGCAGGCCTTCGGGTGCATGTTTGTTCATTGTAGAACTTTTCGTCATTAAAGCTAAAAACATGTACAAATTTGACAGCAAGTTAACCGTCATATGGTATATCCACAATACTACTGTTGTCTTAAATTTATTACAGTTCTGCTATTCAGCATATTGGCAAGATGGCATAAGGCTCATGTACATATCAAACGATTGGTTCCTCATTACATTTTAGTTAATGTAGAAATGGTCCTGCATGTAGGGCAGGTACGGCCTTATTATGAAATTTGCCAATTGAGAGACACCTAAGATACACATTGGTCTGTCCCATGGTGTTCAGGCTATACAGGTTATACACAAAAGTTGAACAGCATGTAGATCCATAACCTGTGTTACATAAAATTTTGCACTTTTGAGAGCTGGGCAAAACTTTCTAGATATACGGCACACACTAAAGTACACCCTCACTCACTTCACAGTTGAGTGCTGTAACCGTTCCAGTTTACTTTCAACAAACCCAACCTAAATGTGTACATGTTAGTTAACACATTCCTTATAGTGGTTTGTAACCTTGGAAACATCAGGTGATGAAACAGCCAACACCAAATTTTCTACCCCTGTATGACAGTCACATAATTACAACTGCTAATAGTTTGTGGGTGGAGCTCACTTTCCAGGGTAGCTAGAACATCATCTGCTGCTGTTTTATCAGAGTCCAACAAAATAAATAAGTACCTAATATGGTATTATCAACACAATGGGATAACACTGCCACCAGTGCTAGAAAAAAGGTGGGCTTTTAAAAAGAATCTTTTTAGTAGAATACACATAGTATAAATGTAACACTAGTATGTGTTTCTATATCTGTACATTGATGTAGTATTATATTTTCATATTTACTTGTATACTATTAACACATACCCACGCACTAGATTGTACACTTGAGTTGTAAATTAGCTAACAAAATTATTAAAGAAGTGTGTTGTGATATTGGTGAAGAAGTTGCTGTGAGCTATCTAACCTATTATTACACTGGCGTAGTCTACAATCCGGACCTGAATCGACTCTTAATTGTTTGAACTCCAAGCGACAAACCTTGTACCGTGGTTTGACGATCTCTAATTTGTCTAAAACGGTACCAGAGAAGGTCAACACTATTCACCATAACTGTGCAGTTGTTCTTGTCTCTCTATATACAGATCAGTTGTTGCAGAGTGAACACCAATGGCCAGGAACGTGATGTCACAGAACGATAATCAAGGTGGAGCTGGAAACCAGCCCGTACAGAAGGTATGGGCTGTTACTACCCCTGATGCATTTAATGGGGAGTTAAGTTGGGACGAATGGATTGGACACTTTGAAAGTGTTGCCCACGTCAACGACTGGGACGACGCCACTCGGCTACTTTGGTTGGAGGTTCGTATGACAGGAAAGGCCCAGAGCGTGTGGAGACGTATCAGCACAGAAGCTAAAGCTAGCTATGGCACAGTGAAGGCAGCACTGAGGAAGAGGTTTGAGCCCGACAGCAGGAGAAATCTGTATGTGGTGGAGTTTCAGACACGGAAACGTGGCAGTGGAGAAGCATGGGAAGAGCTTGCTGACGCACTACGTTTATTGGCTGATAAAGCCTTTCATTTGCAAGATGAAGCCAAGAAACAACTTTCACTGGATAGATTCCTTGCATTATTGGGCAAGCCAGAGTTAGCTTTGGCAGTTAAACAGAAGCGTCCTAAAAGTATTGACAAAGCGGTCGCGTACACCATTGAGATGGAGTCCTACATGATGACTACTGGAAGTACGCGGCCGGCAGCAGCAGTAACCATAGTGATACCAGAACAGGAGGTGGACACTCCAGGCATCCAGCTTCCGTCCGAGACGACAATATCTGTGGCAGCAGTGTTGCGTAAACAGGACGCGATGATGGACATGCTCCGTAATTTTAATATCCATCTCGAGCATGCAGAACGGATAGTGGCCAGTGGAGAGAAGTCGCACGCCTACCAATCACCAAGCAAAAAGCCTCTGGAGCAGCCTCGTCAACCTATTGTTTGCCGGAAATGTGGACAAGAAGGACATTTCGCCAGAGGATGTGCCCAACGTAAGGAAGGAAACGATTAGCCCTCAATGCCGTGGGTCATGCAAGCGAGGGCTGTGATAAAAAGACCCAAATAAACATTAATGCACAACAGAACACAATTTTAAATCATTTTAAAACATTGTTGTTGGCGGTAAACCACGCCACCGCGTATCATGTTATTGGCTCCGTGTGCGGTAAGGACGTACGCTTTATGCTTGACACAGGTGCAGCTATTAGCCTGATCAGCGATCGGACGTGGGGTCTAATTGGTGAAGAGGCAAGTCTGGCTAATTGGGACGGGCACAAGTTGGTTGGCGTCGAGGGGAGCGCAATCCCAGTTTTGGGAGTGGCTCAGAATTTAAACATTAATTTCGCGGGCGTTGAAGTGCAGGGGGACTTTATTGTAGTTAGCGTCCTGAATTCTGAAGCCATACTGGGCCTTGATTTTATTTAGAGAATAACCAGTGTTGTACTAATACTGAACAGAAATTGCTACATCTCAAGGGGAGGGCCCTACCTCTGACCAGGGATCCAAATACCGGTAATAGCCAGGAAGTGAACGAAGCTAAGGTTGTAATACAAGAACAAGTGATCTTACCACCACAGAGCGTGATGGAAGTAATGGCAAAGGTCGAGGCACCCATAGCTCAAAGTGCTGGTGTACTTTTGGTTGAAGACTTGTCCCGACAACCCAACTTAGTTGTCGCTAACGCACTGGTAACTCCTCGATTGAACAATGAGATTGCAAGCATACCCATCCGGCTTCTAAACACCTTGGCAGATCCCGTTGTTTTACATAAGGGTAAGGCGGTAGCGTGTGCATCGACGCTCGAACGGCCGTTTGCTGCAGTAGCAAGTACTACGGAGACAGTAGGTGAACCAACTTTGGAAGTGATGTCCGAGGAGCAAGAGATACTGTGGAGGCTGGTAGAAAATAGTGGTAACACCTTAGACACGCAGCAGAAACACCACCTCTTTAATCTACTATTAAGCTACGCAGATGTTTTTGCATTGAGTAATGACCAGTTGGGAAGAACCAAACAGCTAAAGCACACAATTAACACTGGAGATCACCATCCAATAAGGCAACAGGCAAGAAGAATACCTTCATGTAAGAGACAAGAGGTTCACCAACTGTTAGAAGACATGTTGGCACACAAAGTTATTCAACCATCCTCCAACCCGTGGGCGTCACCAGTCGTACTTGTAAAAAAGAAAGATGGCTCAACGCGATTTTGCATTGATTACCGCAAGCTAAATTCAATCCCACGTAAAGACGCGTACCCCCTTCCACGCATAGACGACACTCTCGACACCCATTCGGGAGCTCAATGGTTCTCCACACTCGACCTATTGAGCGGCTACTGGCAGGTGGAGGTAGCAGAACAGGACAAACCTAAAACTGCATTCGCAACACGCGAAGGGCTATATGAATTTAATGTAATGCCATTTGGGCTTTGCAATGCCCCCACTACCTTCCAAAGACTCATGGATCTGGTGTTCGCGGGGGTACAGTGGACACAATGCCTAGTATACCTGGATGATGTAATTATTATTGGACGAGATTTTGAGGAGCATCTTTATAACCTAAGTGATGTCCTGCAGAAACTGCAGGAGGCTGGGTTAAGCCTTAAGCCAAGTATAAATGGCCTCGAAAAGTCTGGAAAGGATAGAATTGGAGCACTAGATAAGCGATTCTTTAGGGTGGCAAATGCCGTTTCACATTCACATGTCCAGACAAATTCTCTGCCACGCTCAGTCAACCTGTGCAAGGGTTTGGCGATTTCTGCAAAGTTTCGGACAAATCTGATAGTAGGATATTAGTCCCATAAACTGTTGCACCTCCTGGACTGATGTAGGAGTTGGCCAACTGGACACCTTAGCTGTCTTCTCAGGATCGGTTGACACTCCTTCTCTTGATACAATGTGCCCTAAATATGAAACGGATTCCCGGCAGAATGAGCACTTGCTAGATACTGATGCCAGCCAGGAAGGAATCGGTGCAGTCCTGTCTCAAATTTGCGATGGGAATGAGCAGGTTATAGCTTATGCAAGCAGAACGCTGAGTAAGGCTGAGCGGAAGTACAGCGTCACCAGAAAGGAGCTACTAGCAGTTGTTGTATTCACAAACCACTTCCGCCCTTACCTCTTAGGTAGGAACTTTGCGTTGCAAACTGACCACAGTTCACTAACGTGGCTGCACAACTTCAAGGAGCCAGAGGGGCAGTTTGCATGGTGGATAGAAAAGCTGCAAGAATATAACTTCACCATACTTCATCGACAGGGGAAGCAACATCAGAATGCTGATGCCCTATCAAGGAGACCAGATGTCCCGGACTCACAGAGTCATGATTCTAGTGATCTAGAGCCACAGCTCCAAGCGTTGAGGACGTCTCTCTCTAGTGAACCTTCTGCTACAACAGAGTGCAGCTACCTGAGAAAAGAGCAGCTGGAAGATGAGGCTATTGGCTTTGTTCTAAAGGCAAAGGTAGTTTAGAAGAAGCCAGATGTACAATTATTGAAAGGAAAACCAAGAGAAGCTCATCAGCCTTCCCAGCTGTGGGACCAGTTAGTTGTACATGAAGGAATTCTCTATCGGCAGTTTGAAGAAATCAGTGGAAGAACCTCTCATTTACAACTCGTAACACCAAGACCGTTGCAGGAGGAAGTACTAGAAGAGGCACATGCTGGTACCATGAGTTGCCATCTAGGAGAAGATAAAACACTTGCAAGGGTTAAGGAAAAGTTCTTTTGGCCAGGGTATTCCGTTGCAGTAAAGGAGTGGTGCAAAAGCTGTGCTAACTGTGCTAATAGAAAGATTCCACCACGTAAGCATCGAGCCCCACTTCAAAACATATTAACAGGATACCCCATGCAAATGGTTGCAGCAGACATTATGGGCCCATTCCCTACTACTACAAATGGGAATAAGTACATTTTGGTAGCCTCAGATTATTTTACCAAGTGGGTTGAGGCTTATGCCATTTCCAATCAGGAGGCAATTACAATAGCTGGGAAGTTGGTTGATAACAGGTTTTGTCATTTTGGCCTCCCTGAGCAGATGCATTCTGATATGGGGGCACAATTTGAATCTAAGGTAGTAAGGGAAATGTGCAACATGTTACACATACACAAGACCCACACAACGCCATATCATCCACAAGGAGATGGACTAGTGGAAAGGGCCAATCGCACCATCCAGAATATGTTAACAACTGTCACTAACAGTCAGTCTAATGACTGGGAAAATTGTTTACCGAAGGTAT
Organism: Dysidea avara; assembly: GCF_963678975.1. Lineage (NCBI taxonomy): Eukaryota > Metazoa > Porifera > Demospongiae > Dictyoceratida > Dysideidae > Dysidea > Dysidea avara. The sequence goes on along the minus strand of NC_089278.1, from coordinate 28,729,918 downwards.
GTCTTGCATACAATAACAGCAAGCATGCATCCACTGACTACACCCCATTCTTTTTAATGTTTGGCCGTCAGCCATATATGCCACTGGATGTCATTTATGGAGTTGCACCAACCCAAACTCAAGAGCACTGTCAGTATGTTGCCAATTTAAGGAAAACAATGGAATCAGCTTACTACCTGGCACGCCAACATATGCAGACAGCTGCTCACAGGCAAAAGGAGAATTATGACCACAAGATACATGGCGACAAGTTTACTCCAGGACAGCTCGTGTGGCTGTGTAATCCAGTGGTCCCTAAAGGAAATTCAAAGAAGTTACACAGCCCTTGGGTTGGCCCATACAAGGCGGTCAAGCGCTTGTCAGATAGTGTATATAGAATACAAGACACTAGAGCAAGCAGAAGGAGGCAAGTTGTACATTTTGACTGGCTTAAGCCCTGCCCTCAAAACATTCGAACTCAAGCAAAGCCAGATGTACCACGACAACAAGCCACTACTGCTGGGACTCCTACACAGAGTAGTAGACCACCACCTCCTGGCACAGTTCTGCAACTTGTAGAAGATTATGATGACACTGAACCACAAGGGGAAAGGAGGAACCCTTCTAACACTCTTGCACACCAAGAGGAACGAAGATACCCACTGAGATCCAATCGACGGAGACCTACAAGTTATGGAGATGACTAAGCATGGGACATGCTTTTCTCAAAGAGAGGGATGATGTAACACTAGTATGTGATTCTATATCTGTACATTGATGTAGTATTATATTTTCATATTCACTTGTATACTATTAACACATACCCACGCACTAGATTGTACACTTGAGTTGTAAATTAGCTAACAAAATTATTCATGGTGTTGTAAAGAAGTGTGTTGTGGTATTGGTGAAGTTGCTATGAGCTATCTAACCTATTATTACATAAATATAATGTGATTGCCTTAATTCCATTTACCTATGGCTGACTGCAGGAGCGCATCGAATCCTATGGACAAGGGAGCATGTAACTCCGTATACTACCAATACCACGGGAAAAATTCAAACATGGCGTCCAGTGTATAATTGGTTACATCAGTCTTGTGCGCAACAGGGATACACTGAAAGGGCTGCTACTCCATCGTCTAGTGTGAAGGTAGTAAACCTGCTTTGATAGCAAGATCGTTGAGTCGACGGTAAAGCTTGGATTAGCCTAATGGAGTAATTTTGCATGATAATCAGTTGTAGAAAGACTGTCCTGCTAAGCCTGTGCTACTGTTCTCCGTCGTGCTATTGAACTTTGTTTCCATAGCTTCACTTCATCGCAGCGGAAACATGATGTATTCGAGCATGCACCTCTGCATAATATCCTAATAAGGAAATTATTTAATAAGGAAGTTACTTATTATAGTACATGGCAGCCATGTTTGAATTTCACTCTTTACAAAGTTACATGCTCCCTTGTCCATAGGATTTGATGCGCTCCTGCTGACTGTTATAAGCCTTATCCCAAATGACATCACATGAATTTTCTATTTGAGGGAGTGTTATATTTTTGAGTATTTTTACCAATGGCAATAAATATTTCAAAGATTGGTAACGACTAACAAGATATCAAGGTGTAACTACCAGGTATGGTTTTCACAATAAAGAAACAATAGCATTTCTACTCAACTTGGAAAACCAGCCAAAAATTCTAACCTGGCGCTAGACAATAGATTTTATAACCATACCTGTTAGTTTTAGGCCAAAATCTTCTTCCAGGATTAAATATTCATTCGATTTCTTATTAAGCCCTATTAGAAGTCACACTCAAATATGTTGGAGTACACAAAGCATCCATTTGTAATTTGTGGTGTCATTTGGGATAAGGCTTATTCTTGCCAAGGCAACTCCCAAAATCCAAAGTCATGTACAAGTCACAATATTTTATTAGATTATAAATATTGTGATGCAATATCGATTTTTTTTTTACATATAACACCGAGAACTTTTCACTTCCACTTGTACATGAAATGGTCAATGACAAGGAAAATCACTGCTACAGAAGCCTCAACAGAAGCACAGTACTCTGCACAGAAACATCTAGTAGTTAGTCATTGTGCCCTAGCTATCATTATCAAAGCCTTCTTTGTCATGATTTTAGTTGTGTTATGTAAGTAATTAATAAAACTTCTAATGATTCTATGGCCCTATTTTGGCGGTGTAAAGCTACAAATGTCTGATACCAACTGATAGTTTGTATGATGTCATTTAATTGCTTTTCAAGATGGCGACATACAAAGTGCTTCAAACGGGATTGAACAAAAGCTGATGGTCTAGCCATTAGCATTATTAGTATAGTGGAAATAGCAGTAAGCCACAAAATAAGATTCATTGAAGCCAAAAATAATTATGGTCTTTGTGTTTGATGGCCACAAAACCAGTTGATGAGATTAGCAAATGTGTTTAGTAAGCTAGTCTATCAACTACTGCTGTTTTGTGAGTAATGTTTCAGTGTGAGTAATGTTTCAGTGTGAGTAATGTTTCAGTGTGAGTAATGTTTCAGTGTGAGTAATGTTTCAGTGTGACAAAGTAACGGCATCAGATCAGTATCGGGCATTTCCGTTTAAATGGTATTGGATCATTATCAGTGATTTCCATCTAAATTGTACTCAGCATCACATCCCGTGGTATTGGTGCATCACTAAATACTTCTGTAACTCTTAGCTACAGGGTATATTCATTTGCAACCTTTCTTGAACAGGCAGACATGAAAATAAACATTGGATTCCAGATTACAAAATTTCTAAATATTAAATGGATTTCTAATTAGATTTTTCAGATTACATACAGAAGTCCCAGATCGATTGGTGACCCTTAGTTTCTAGCACTATGCTGCTAAACTTACTCGTCAACTTTTAATTTGACAGACTTGGCTGCATGTCTAACAGCAGCTAGTGCTATCTATAATTTGATATGATAAACAATACTATACTTAATGGGTGTGGCTGACTTGTGAAGGAGGGAATAATAAGGACACATCACTATTGCAACTGTGCAATAAGAAATCATCTGCTTTCTGACGAAACACCTCTGGGTTGGCTAAGTGAGGACATCGTGTCTAAACAAAAAATAACTGTATACAGCCAAATGTTGGACTAGAAACACAGCCATACCTTCATATCAATAATAAAGCCCTCCAAAGGTCTAAATGGACTATGAATTGTTAAGTGAAACTTCAGTCTCTGCATCACCATTAACTGCAACAACATTCATGACATCATTTCAGCCCCACCCACAAAAAAACTGCACCTCATAAGATAGAATCATCTCTGCTATACGAGTCCTCAAGTCAGACTTCAATACATGTACAAACTGGTCCACATTGACATTGTACTCCTCCACCTTAAATGACAGGTAGGCACAGCAGAGGCTGTGGACATGAGATAACAACATTGAATTGTGTGAAGAATACAGTAAGTGTGAGAGTAGATAAATTAGCTAATTTAAAACACAAGTAGGACACATTGGACAAGAAAAATAATAAGTTTTATACATACGAATTAAATTTTATTGAGTGCTAAGTTATAGTTCAACTTCTCCATGAGTAGGATATCATTCATAGGCGGCGGAAAGGGGGGGGGCTAGGGGGCTGAACCCCTTTCAGAATGATATCACACCAAAATTATCTTTCTTGGAGTGGGGCTGAAAACCGTGATAAAGAACAAGATACTCTAATAGAGCAGTCACTCTAATAAAGTGGTCAGTGTGTAGCGAGCTATGTAAGGATTTTATGTAGTTTATTAGCTAGAAATGGTAGCTGGTGAGGTGGAAAGCTCTTGTCAGTTGGTTGTGACCTTTTTTTTTGGTCTAACCTTACCAAACTATAGAAATAAGTCTAGGTCAGCCCAGCCCCCCCTCATATCAACTACTTGCTCCGCCGCTGATATCATTATTATCAACTTGAGGAGCAGCAGAAGCCGAGATATTGACAACAGATATCCTACAAGTGCAGGTGTGGTTTAGCTAGCTTCTATCTCACTTTCTGAAGCACTTGACTTCATAAACAATGTGACAATTGCTAAACTTGAAGTACTGATAACATGTTGTGACACGACCTTTATCCCCACACTTTGAAGCATTTGACTTCATTAACAAAGTGAAAATGAGGATAGATAAACATGTACAGTTTATAGTTTAAAATATCCTACAGTTTCATGATGCTGTGATGTGTAAACAATTTAGTCTTTCATAATGAAGGAATCTCACCTACATACATGTAACTTCTGAAATTTAACTACCATATACTCCTACCTTTTTACTTTGATGTAAGGCTTCAGTGGGATAGAAATTCAAATATCTTCAATATTTCATCACATACAGTATTACATAGCTTACAAGATGTCTTTTGGGTGATATTCCATAACTGAGGTGTGTAGGTAAAACCTCTTGAAGTACGCCACAGCTGTTCCCTGTGAAGAAATATGTTAATTGCAATACAAATATGATACAGATGACTAATGAAATGTTATTCCTACACTAATACCACACTTATCCATATATACAACGTACCATCTCTTATAACTGCCTGAACCTGGTAAATAACCAAGAGGTGTTAACTTTAATACAAGCTCTAATAAATGTGCAACATAAAGAATTTTGTAGTAAGAATACTAAGTGCCTTGTTAAATGAATCCAAACAAGTTGATGTTGTGCTACTTCTAAAAACCAGGCGCCATGCATCTAGCTAACTCATCTGGAATTAACTATAGACAGTATATACTACTATGAATTAACTATGTACTACTACTTTACAATAGGGTAGTTTTGGGTTGTGCAATAATATTATTAGCTAATTCTCGTATTTAATAAGTCATGAAATATTCGTAATTCGTTCAATTACGTTGCTATGCACTGCTAAGGAAGCGTTTGTTAACAAACCGCTTTTACCAACATATTATGCACAAAATAATCTTCTAAACTGTTTTATAGTGTGACTAACGTGTTTTTTCCCACAAATTCTCTCGACAAAGCCTCAAAGCTGCTCTTCATTTTCGTTCGCGTACGTAAGGGATACGCCCCCTTTCAACTCGAAATGATAGGCTATTCCTGGCAGTGTACGAGGCCTGCACCGTTGTTTTTCAGTTGCTAAATGCCTGAAAACCTCAAGGGGAAGGTAGTCTGAGGAAAGTCACCACACCCGTATTTCAGTCCGCCGAAAAGAAACCACCTCAGAGCAAAGTTCACCTGTGCAGAAGTTTAATACAGACTTCATTTCACTTTTACTTCTTACGTAAAAGCTCCTTTTACCGTTATTAAACGATTTTGCTCACGTGGGTGCGTACGGACAAACATAGGTAGATAGGTAGATAGATAGGTACACACACACACTTTTACAAAAACAATTTCAGTAAACCAGGCGCACGCCCACAGCCAGCCTTCGGCCGGCTGTGGGCGTGCGCCTGGTTTAAAAAAAATTTTATAGTTGGGACTCAAATCAATTGTACGAGAAATAATTACCAAAGTGTTTATACGTTACGTCCAAGATAAAGCAACTGCTCTACTAAAACACTTTGACTGTTCTATTAGAGTAATTGTCAAAAAGCATACATTTTTAGTGGGGATAAAATTGCTAGATGAAATTTCAGATAAAAAGCCACAAAAAAAGCAAAAATTAAACCTGCGTTGAATTTGTCAGTGACATTATGCTTCATTGGCATTACCAGTGACAAAATTAGCCGTGATGGAGCTGTCAATTACATACACAACATAAACTACATCAAAATTAAAATTCTACCTATACAAAATACGTAGACTAGTATAACAAGTACGATCTATTAGCTCACCAGAGCAGCCCGAGGTATGGGGGGTTGAAAGAGGTTACAAAACTCCAACAACTTGTGAAGGTAGTGGGCACACAACATTTCCTCCTCCTCCCATGTGAGCAGTTCACCGAGTGACTCCTTCTTGTGCTAGTACAACATAATGACCAATTATGATAGTACTGTATAGTAGGGACCACAAAGGAGTAGGCGTGGCCCACGAATTAACATCACCAAAAAACAGCCTCAATTTCCCTGACGACAATGAGGCAGTATTGATTAGGTAATACTAAGCCTAAACAAGCTTTCAGATCGACCCGAAACACTTTCAACAAGTTACTACAGAATTTTTATATATAATGGAATTTTCTACTGACTCAGTAACTGACTGACCGAGTAACTGACTGACTGAGTAACTGACAGATGCCTTCAGACAAGCATAACTCGATAATGGCTAGGCTACAGGCTTGATTTTTTTCACTGTTCAACGTTGCTTAGGCCCGAGAGGTGCCTTTTGGCATACCGCAGTACGTACAATGCATTCTTTGTGGATTTACCAATGTCCTCCTTTGTGTCCCATTCATCTTTGCTGACAGCGAAAAGTGTTTATTTGGCGGTAGCACGTGATGGCTTCAATTTGTAACGGAAATTGTCCATATTTAATAGTGGCTATTATGATTGCAGAGGTGCTTTTCGAACAGTTCTTGGTTCGTACTGCTGTGTAATGGGTTGAACATAGCTGACAACGAAACGAAATGGATAGTTCACTCTTCAGATTATAACTGATATAGCTGGGGTGCACAGAGCTATTTCAGATGCGGTATGCGTGGGTTCACCAGTCGTAATAATTTGCAAAAAAAGTTAACAAACAAGTACACAGAAAATTTTGGAATTTTCAACTAGAGTAGGGACCATAGCACATCAATAAAAAGTACTGAAACAAGCTGGAGTAGTGCACGATACACAGTAAAACAATAAGAAGTGTTATATCCCTACTGTGCTCAAGATATCACAATGGAAAAGCACAGTAGGGATATAATACTTCTTATTGTTTTACTGTGATTTAATATCGTGCACTACTCCAACTTGTTTCAGTACTTTTTATCGATGTGCTATGGTCCCTACTCTAGTTGAAAATTCCAAATCTTTCTGTGTACTTGTAATTTTAATACTCTAATAGAACAATCACTTTAATGCTTACAAAACTTGAATGACGTGAATCACATGACAACATCCAAATCTATAGCCTGTCATCACGATAACAATATTATGTTGATCACAATTATTATTTAATAGATTGGTAAAATGTGGTAATTTTATAAAATTGATTTACATACAAGCTGCATAGTAAGCTACAGTACATTTTAACTAAGTAACACGCACTTAGTTCATTATGTAGCAGTTAAGTGCTATGCATTATCTGAAATATTTCCTGACTTTACATGCACACTTTGCTGCATGGATCTCAAACACTTACTCACATACCAAAACAGTTAATCTAGATATATAAACATCCCTACATCCAGCTCCACAATATTATCTGAGCCCATTTTTGCATATTTCTTGTGCTTCATTAACATATACTGCTGATCTGAAGTTTTATCTACTATATAAAGTTGAAAAGTTCTGTTTGTCCATAGTCCAGCTAACTCCCAAACCGTAGCACTGTTTGACCCCGGATTTGCTGCATATTAATCACCATCAAGCCAGTACCAGCGAGTTTATTAATAAAAACGTGTTACGTTTCTTGTAAAGTGCTGAAAAATTGCCATTACCACAAGTTCGTTAACAGGTTTTTCAAGCATGTCTACTTTTCACTATATGGAATGGCAACTGCAGCCCTACACTGTTGATCTATGTAGTCTATACATGAACTTGAACATATGCTGCATCGATTAGTGATATATAGTCTACAGCATATTGCTTAACAGAAACACAAGTACAACTAATATATTACAGTACTCATCACAGGCAAGCACAAGATTAACAGGTACTGCTGCTAGTTTATTATAAAACCGTGATGAATTGAGGAGTCATATTGATTCAATGGCACCACATATGGTACACTAACAGTACACCACTCTAACAAATACTGACATGTGTACATCAAAATTCATGATTTCTAGAGATACTACTGTCTGCATTAATGATAGCGTAAGTTGCCGATTATTGGCAGGCATCAATTATTGGCACTTGTAAACTATAGAGGCTACGGGATATTTGGAGGCTAGGAATTATGTAAAAATTATTTTATATTGAAAACCAGTATGCTTTTACGTCAATCCTGAATACTCTTGAATGGCTGGCCTCATCTTCGTAAATCTTCTGTGAAGCGGAGTTACCCAAGGACTGCACCTCCCATAAAAATTTCACAAAGAAACAACGAGGCATCATGGAGTTACACACAAAATCGTACATTGTGCCGATAATTGGTGAACAATAGGCATTGCAATTATCCTTGTAACAAGATGTTCACTCATGCAAGACAATTAAAATTTGGTGCACTAAGAGACAAAGGACTGCTCTGTTAAATGATTCAAACCAGAAGTCCATACGGCATTGAATTAAGGAATTACGATTGCATGTTGAAATGGTGCCGATAATTGGCAACTTACGCTACATTTCCAATTTTCAAAAGGTGACAAAGGACAAAACATATCCCGAACCATGACCACCAGTAATTCAGGATCTTCACCCCTCAGCTGCCCATGCCAGCTACTCTCACCCACCAATTCCACTTATAAATGTGAGTTAAGATGTTATATAGGGGTCTTCAGAAGATTACGAAGTCACGCATATCATCGTATACCGCATGACACTATCGAGGATTACGTAACCCAATTTGACCGTGTTTTGACGGTCGCCATTTTGGACGTGTTCTAAATAATGCCGTTAGTTGCTTGATCTTGTTAGTTTAACTTGCAATCGCTTTCCAGAGAAACCTGTATTATTCGAGGTGTAGGTCAGTTCGTATTGAAGACTCTTGGCGACAAGAATTTCTTAGAGCCTTGGAACCTACGTGTTGCAGTAAGTTGCTCGCACTGTTATCGGTTGGCCAGCTTAGCTCCCTAGGGGTAATGTTCTGGGCGGTTTGGGCTATGGCTGTTGTTAAATTACAGTGATTACATTTATGCATTGTTTGTTTTACCAGAGTTCGTATTCGTGGTGAGCCATCCTGCCAGCTAAGTGATTATGCTCAAAGCCTGGAAAAAGAAGCTAAAGAGAGATATGTTGAGAAATTACTGATGGTTGGATGCACTGTAGATCCTTACCTGGATTCGTATGCTAATGAATTGTCATTGTTGCCAGCAGTGAAGTATTCTCATATTTATGACTTCATTGGTAATCATATGATCGACGGAAGTGATCCACAAAGGGAATTTAAAAGCTTAGACGGTTACCACATGGTTGTTTCTAATGGATGGATGGGGGGTTTGTATGTAAAGAAGTGGCCACATGCTGTTATAGCTAAATGCGAAGTAAAACCATCACAGCGAAGTGGTATTATATACAAATCATGGGTAGCAATCAAGCCATGTGGATCTGTGCAGAGTGGTCATTGCACATGCATGGCTGGTTTGAGTGAGGTATGCAATCATGTTGGTGCAGTATTATACAAGACAATGCATGAGGTTTCTACCCTTTTCCAAATTTCTTGCACATCACTACCCAACGCATGGTTACCAGCAACAGTTAAGAAGACCGTCTCTCCGTCTGAAATATGTGACATCGATTTTCAGGTTCGAAAACTGAATAGGTGTGAGTCAGCTATTGCAAATCCCAAAAGGATCAAGCTTTCAGCCAAGTCACAATTTCTAAATTTCACTGAGCCATCTGAAGCAATTCAAGAAGAATTTTTTGAGAAGCTCAGCCAATCAAAGTACAAGCGGGGAATTTTATCTGTTCATGAAAAGTATAATGCACCTTACTTGCCACTGTCATAACAGAAGAAATTACCACCAACTGTTAGCTCACTATACATGGCTGATAAGCTGTCTTCAACTTATTCTGATCTCGTGCACTTAGCTCAAGCAAAGATGAGCTCTTATAAAATAACCAATGAAGAAATCCAGAATCTAGAGCAAGCTACTCAACTTCAGTCCAAATGTAGATTATGGAGTGCTCATAGGGCTGGTAGAATAACTGCCAGCAACATTAAATCTGCAGTTATAACTGATCCTTGCAAGCCATCTGTTTCTTTAGTCAAAAAAAATTGTTATCCACAACAGCATGTATTCAGTAATAGTGCAACAAGGTGGGGCTGTGAACATGAAGCGACTGCTGTTGAAGAGTTTCTGGATTGGTTTGCTGTGGAACATAGTGATTGCAGCTTTAGCAATTCTGGTTTTATAATAAATTCAGAGTTTCCCTTTTTAGGTGCAAGTCCAGATGGCATTGTGTGTTGCTCATGCCATGGGAGGTACTGTTGCTCATGCCATGGGAGGTACCTTTTGGAAGTAAAATGTTCATATAGATGTTGCGACAAAGGACTGCATGAAGCAGTAAAAGATCGTTCCTTTTTTCTCAAGGAAAATGATGATGGTACTTTGGCACTAGACACTTTACATGCGTATTATTATCAAGTGCAGTGTCAACTGGGTATCAGTGAAGCTGAGAAGTGCTTCTTTGTTGTGTGGGCACAAGAAAGTGTACATATAGAGGAGATAAAGGCTGACATACCCTTTTTTCAAGCTAATGTGCTGAAAGCAAACCATCTAATTGAAACGGCAGTGCTTCCAGAAATAATTGGTTGCTGGTTTACGAGGCCAAGAGAAAATACTGTGATAGCTAACCAGGAGGAAACTGCAGATGTAGTCACCAATACTGATGAGGCTACATATTGTTACTGCAAAGGAAAGGACGATGGCAGTAAGATGATTTGCTGTGAAAATGAGAATTGCTCTAGTGGACAGTGGTTCCATTTTAAATGTGTAAATTTAAGAAGAGCTCCAAGTGGGCAATGGTTCTGTAAGGAGTGTTCTAATGCTTGACTTAACTCCCTTAGTTATTTTTATCTGTACAGCATATTGTCTTACAATGTTTAATGAATGTAACTCAATTTTATGTGTATTTACTTTATGTATTCGTGTTTAACATTAGAACGACAGTAACATACTTATAATTATAATCAATTACTAGGTACAATGGGTTCACATAAGTTAACCATTGCACAGCATATAGTCATTAACTTGTCTGCAACACTGAGTTCAGCACCGTCGGCCTTAATAAAGTTTATTGGCAATCTTTCCTCTAAAACTGAATATTTCTGCTTTATTACACCTATGATCCTCTCCACAAGAATTCTTACAATAGCCAAGTCTCTAGATTCTTGAACTTCTTTCGCAGACAACTGGGTCTTTCCCTTCATAAAAGCTGGTAGCTTAGCTTCAGCCAGATGAATGCCGACAAGTTCGTAAATATTGAAGCCTCTATCAGCTAATATCACATCACCAGGTAACAGTAACTTAAGAATTCCACACTCTTGTGTAATATGCTTGTCCGAGACTCTCCTCATGCTTTTGACACAAACGACACGGTTCCCTGTGGAGTGATCCCAATCAAAAACTTAATGGTATTGTGTGATTTATAGTTGGACCAAGTCTGTGATCTAGCTAAAAGATTGGTGGCTCGTTCGATGAACACCTCTGTGCAATCAATGATTACCACTGCATCTTTAAATTTAGGCCGGAAGCATTCTGGGAGAGTAGCTCTTATCTCTTCTCTTGTTGGCCAGCGTATCAGGAAATTTAATGACACATACAAAATGTTTAACCATTTGTGAATGATGTTGGATACGGTTGATTCTGCAATTCCAAAACGAAAGGCCAAATCAGCATTCCGGAGGTTTAATCTGAGTTTTACTATGGTCAATAAAAATTCATCGTCATTGGTAAGCTTGCGTAATCCATGTGGCACAGTTGATTGCAGACTTTTACAAGCTAAGTCTAGTACAGCCTTCAATGTATCGTAATCTGGTAGTCCTGTGTAAAAAAATATAAATATTTCATTCTCCTTGAGGGACTCCATGCTTAAACATTTTGATTTCAATGCTGCTATCTTCTCTTCCATATCTTTTTTCCCATCAAAACTTTGTGCTTCGAAAAATGAAACCTTTTCTTTTAACTTTGCATTAATTTCTTCCAAATCTGTATTCTTTTTACACAACTCGTCAATGTTCTGTTCTAATTCTGCTTTTTTAACCTCACACCCAGTCACAATACTTTCTAATTCCTTTGCTCTAGTATTAACCGCTGTCATAAAACTGTCTACTTCCTTTTCCCTGGCATTAAAAGCTGTTACTATGCTCTCTAGTTCTTTTCCTCTTGCATTAAGCAGTACCACAGCAGACTCTAATTCTTTGCATCTTTCTTCCTTTTCTGCTACCTTTGAAGTTAACTCTTCAATCAATTGTAAGGCCTTTAGAAGCTGTTCATCTTCCTCTGCCACAACACATTCCAATTCTTTGCATCTTTGTTCCTTTTCTGATATCTTCGAACTTAACATCTCGATTTGTTGTAATGCCTGTTGAAACTGGTCATTTTCATCTGTATTGTTTCCCATTGCAGAATCACTATCTGTGCTGCAAGAGATCTCAGGTTCCATACTGGAGTCGTTCTCAGTATGCAACAGCTCATCCACGTCATTACCATCACTTGTAGTTTGCTCAGCTGCACGATCAGCTAGCGAGTTCTCATTATTTTGCCTAGTATTCTTCTGGTTAGCCACACTTCTTCTTTGATTCTCAAGTCTTTTCTTTCTCATTGAAATCATCAGCTCATGTTTTCTAACTTTTCGTTTCAGTGCTGCTACCTCTTCTGCAGTTGTAAATGAGAACAGCGTAGGTACGTAGTCTACGTGAGTTGGATCCTTTGACGGTTTGCCTATTCACAGGAGTATTCAACATTTAAAAGTCGAGTTGGTGTTAGCTATGCTTACCTGTGACAAAATGTGCTCCACACAAACGACTGTACTCCGTAGACTTCCAACCTTCGCGTCGAATCGCTGCCTCCCAAGCTTCCCTCCTATTCTCTGGGAAGCGATGAAAACTATACTCGCAGGATCCCTGCTCATAGTCACAATTGTACCCAACACAGTTGAAAGGCATTACTTAGAACACGTCCAAAATGGCGACTGTCAAAACACTGCCAGATTCGGTTACGTAATCCTCAATACGTCATGCGGTATACAATAATATGCGTGACTTCATAACCTTCTGAAGACCTCTATATTAAGAAGGAACCACACCTGAAGAAGAAACCGAAGCTGAACCTGACCCTAAACCTAACTGAATTACAGTTAGCCCCTGTTAAGCATACTGTCTTTTGCTGTCTGTATAAAAGGTATGTGAGTTCAAGGCAAGTTGGCCTGAGCCACCACCAAGAGTTCATAATATATATAGACGGTGTATATTATGGACTCTTGCTACCACCATAGATAATAGACACACCCATATGGTAGGGGTGTCTATTATCTATGCTACTACATATCACAACTAAACGAAAGAAACGCGCGTTATATATGCACATAATTATTTTAATATGCGCTACTACTAAACACTCACCTTAGCGCACCATTCCCTGTTAGTGCTCCGCCTCAATTCTTGAATTTGACTAGAGTCAGAGAAGATCCATCTAGTCCTCTGTGAGCTGTCGTGAAACATCTCTAGTCAGTCCATCAATTCTCCTTTCTCACGTGACACCCTACGATCTCACGCGAGACCCGGTGAAACGAAGATGGCGGGAGACTTAAAATCAGTACCTCCATCGTTCCCATTAACAGCTGCGGAGCTATGGCGAGAACTGGAGACTAGAGCGAGTATCGTTCCTACAGGTTGTACCAAGTGAGTGTGTTAAGTGACAACCCATACAACTGTTATTTATTTATTTATTTATTATGGTATGTGATGCTCATGTAGTTTGGATGAACTACTGGAAGGAGGGGTATACAGTGGTGAAGTGACTGAGTTATGTGGAGCTCCTGGTGTGGGCAAGACACAAGTTAGTACCATTCTCATCTGTTAGACAATTTGTTTTAAGTAGTAGATATCTGTAGCTGCACTTGTAAATATTGCATGGTGACCTCACACTTAAATGATCAAAGCACTGTGACCACACCCACTAGCTGCAGTAGAAAACAAGACACAGCAACCACACACCTTTATATATTGCATAACTCAATTGAGATAAGTAGATGCTCTAATAAAGTGGTCAATGCAGCCACAAGTGTATATCATAGCAAAAAAGTGATTTTCTCTTTATTGCTGTAACCCTACTTCATTTTTAAAATAATACTTTTATTGCACTATATTTCCATTTAATGTAGTTATGTTACAGTACAATATTGGAGACTTGTAAAGTATCCACTAACACAGTGGTCTACATGGATACTTGTTGTTCATTTGATGCCTGCCGATTAGCTGCCATGTTAAACCACCATAGCAACCTTCAACAGGTAGGTGTGGTAAGGTAGCCATAGTAACCATGTTATAACACTACAGTACAGTGAAGACATATTGGAGAGGGTACATTGTTATGTGGTGAGTAATGTATTTGAAGCTCTACAACTGTTAGCTGATATTGAACAAAGAATTATCACCCAGGTTAGTCGGAACCATGTGTGCAAAACTGCAAATCTTGGAGGGGTGAAATTTTTGCATTATACATACTTCACCATTCCTTGGCTGCTTCTTGTTGTAATTTGACAATTGAGATTGATTCTATAATTTCTTTTAGCAGCCACCTCTTGAATAAGACCACCTCATTATACTCAATAGCAAGTCTACCTGATTAATGAGCCTGTCCCTGTAATAGCTTCACTGAATAATATCATGTTCATATGTTGTATAGATGTTGAAACGTGAAGGAAATTTGTGGAATTGCTTATATGACAAGTTACACTTCACACTGATTTTGTGCTTACACTATTAAAAAGTACTAGTTTGCTAACTGTTTTGCTATATGATACACAGATGTGGCTGTGACTGCTTTATTATAGTACATCAATCTCCCTGCTTGTCAGTGAGGGGTACGTGATAGATTATTATGTCACAGCAAAAAAAAACTGCAATTGATTGCAGCTAGATCATTACAGGGTGGGGTCACTATGGTCTGATCATTTAAGGGCGGAGTCACTATGTGAAGTGCAACTACAGGAATCTACTCCCTCTTATAGTAGCATATATGCAATTCAAATAATTTATGCCTTGGTATGGTTTCCTTGCTTGAAGAAGATAATCATGTAATTGAAGACAAAGGAAAAGGCAAGTCATAGAAGGCATTAGAACCATAACAGGCATATGCCACACATGATTTTTTTTAAATATTATTTTGGCATAAAATGGTGGTCCTGCACTGTTTTGTTTTGCTTCTAGCTTTGCAACTGTGGTCAGGACCAAAAATCAAGTTTGGTGATTTACACCCTGTAGAAGTTTCTTCTGAAGAGTTTTCTTATTCTTAACTCCGAATTTGATGTGTTTCATCACATATGATATTTCTAAGATGTGCTTTAAATGGCAGCATTTTGGCAAGTGCCATCTATTTTAGGGAGGAACCCTACTAAACAGTACTACTGTACTGTTTGATGACAGTAATGGATTAAGTTTATGATGGTATTTTCTGTAGTGTGACTTGTTCCATTGTCGACTTCGACTGATTGTAATTGATAGTATCACTATTCTCATCTCACCAATATTAGGAGGAAAACAATTTGAAGGTACGTATGAACTTACCATATCCTGTTTGTGGTCTAATATACTGAGGCGATAACAGACTTTATAGTTAGTAGCAGTATTCAATAAAAGTACATAATGTGTTGGAAAGACATTGTTTCTAGCTTTTACACTACATGTACATAGTGTTGCACCGATATGAGATTTAGCCGATATTCCGATAACCAATATTGGATAATATTTTCAAGCCAATAAATGTAGCCGATCCGATATAGTACAGCATGTCACAATTTTTACTAGAAATTTGATTGTGAAGGACCAATTTAACTTGTTTATAGTGGCAGTATTGCTACAACAGATGACAGTACACTGAAGCAGTAATAACAACATTGTGATGTAGGCAATGCAACTCAATGTGTTTGTAAACACCATTAGGTGCACATGAGCATATACATACAGTGTACATATATCTGTATCTGCTGCTTTTTTTCATCATGGTGCCGATCCGATACCAATATACAAAAAACACAGCCAGTATATGGTTTTTCTGATAACCGATCCGATTATCAGTGCAACACTACATGTATATATACATCAAGTGACAAGTCTATAGCTGTTTATCAATGGAATTTCCACAATCCATTCATAACTGTATTCTCTCCCAGGCCATTCCATCATGACTCAACTAGCACTAACTCTTAGCAAGCTAGCCCAGCAGTACTCACTGGCAATACTAGTATGTCATGTCTGTCTGTGTGTCGGTCCTATGATAACCCACCTCACCAGTTAGTCAATAACACAGTGAAAGACTCTGCTACGATCGATAACATCAAACCAGCCCTTGGTAACACTTGGTCACATGTCCCAACCACTAGACTGATGTTACATTACAATTATGATAGTGACGGCGTTGAGAGGATTGCATCCATTGTGAAATCTTCTAGACAGGTATGTATGTATGTATGTAGCTGAGTAATTCTGGTGAACTTGAGACATCATGAAAGCTTCACCCCCAAAACCCCCTACTGCCAGAAATTCTACACCTAGGTTAACCCATCTTCTCACAATAACAACTTCCTCTGCCACTGATTTTTACTTAGGCTCTCAAAGTTGGTATTGAATTATTCAAGCGTCGAATATCTCAAGCCTTAAAACTTAAGATTGCTGTACAGCTGTAGAAAAGTTGCAACTTCTCTGCTGTCTGATTTACATACTAACTACATGGCAATGTTGTCAACAGGCTTGTGGGATCAGTACATCATTCTACATCACTTCAGCTGGACTAGCTAATGTACCATAACTACAATGTGATGTGATACAGGGGAGGCAAGGGGTAGCCACCAGCAGAGACATATAACCATTACACCATGTGTATGTTGAATATGTACACTGTGACTGTACTATAGCTGTAGACAAGGAGTATGCATGGTCTGTGTGCAATATATCAAAGAAATTGAACAATGAGAATAGTGTACTAAAGAATATAATAATCTCTTTTCAAAATGTAATACAAAACTGCAGGCTGCTTCCACTTCTACGTAAATTTTCTAGTCTCTAAATGTTTATATAGTACAGCAGAGAGTTGATTATTTGAACTAAAATGGCGGAGAGTGTTTGTATATCTGAAATGCATGTATGTAAAATCAAATAACCGTTCATTTATACAGATAATTCCTCTGATAGAACAGTTATTTTGGCATTCGGATAATCGACTCTCTACTGTACTTCAAAATCAATTATTAAGGGTATAACCTCTTCATTGAGGACCATTGATTCTTTTAGTGTCATACATTTTAAAGGTACAAGTAAGCTCATCAGGAAATCAAGCATGTCACATTATGTTTCTCATGTTTAACTGAGTTTGGCCCAAAATACAGCTGAAATTACCTTAAGCTGGTCACTTCCAAGTAAATACTGTAGTCATTGAGACCAGTATGGGAATGAAAATAACAGTACTATCTACTTTGCAAACATTATCTGCTAAAACGTGCACTAGCACTGCCTCTGTAGTACTGTTTGTAATTGTTAGCTACAGTATGTTTCAGTAAGGCAAAATTTTTGGCCTCGATTATTCTTGCAGTATACACACTTGTGTATGTATAAGACTACAAGTTACCGTGATATGCACGCAGGATAAGTAAAAAATAGCATACACTTCAGTTGTTACAATCTTGCTTGCATTCCACCAGTTACCAAAATGATTTCACCAGTGATGTAACTAGCATCATCAGAACACAGGAATGAAACTGTACCACCACAATCCTCTGGTTGGCCCAGCCTGTATGGAGAACATGTGATACGCACATGACTAGTATACCAACAAACTTGAATATCTATATCTGTGATAAACATGTATGGTACCATGAAACCTCGCTTAGTAGCCACCTCTGCAACAATGCTACCTTGTTGGCCATGTCTGCACTGATACTGCAGTTTTGGTTACCAACATAGAAAGACCCAAGGTTGGTGGCGGTTTGATGTAACAGTTTTTGCTGTTTGCAATAAACACTTCTTTTTTTGTCAATGTGATTACGGTAGTGGTTGGGTAGTAGTTGCCAGGGCACAACTACCATATAGTTCCAGTAAAATCTGAAGTATGGCTTTACTGGGATATCATGACCTCATTACTATGTCTACCTCATAGTTGAGAAAGGTGGCTCTATTAAAGACATTTTTCACTATAGCATATGTTAACCAAATGCCAGACTCAGTGAGACACACATAGATCCTGGAATGTATCCATGTAAGCTATGCATTATAAAGGATGGGATTATGGGCCTGATATTGGTGTTCTGTATATAGATTCAACTGACACCCAAGCCTGCAGGACATTACCCTTGTGCAATTGTCTGCCTGTATATTAGTAAGCATGTCTGTCCTCTTCTTGTTTCAGGCTCGAGTGCTTCCTGAAAATAACACGTCAATTAGTTTTCCTCTACATTTTGGGGATAACCCACCCCACTTCCTCTGAGACAAAAGAGCACCGCCCATGTCACATTAACTATTATAGAAGAAGAGATAGAGGAGGTGGGTGGGAGGGAAAAATAACAACAACTTGCTAACTGTTTATTTCAAATGTGCTGGAATGTCAGACTGGCCCCCTTTATAGACTTCTTCGGAGTTCGTGCCTATACTATTGGAATGCGCTAGGGGGTTGGGTCAAAACCTGTATGACTGGTCTGGATATAGTGACAGTCCAGGCAAGTTCGTCCTGCTAGTTAACCTTGTTTAACCTGCTGTTAAACTTGTAGCATAGATAACTGTGTATTGGAAATGCCTCCTCCCCCTCCCTTGAAAAACTTTTGGCCTTCTCATTCCTTAGCTAATAAGAATCTCCAATCCTCCATGCACGATCACGATTTCATGCTTTTAAGCTACACTCCACAGTCATGCACAACACCACACATAATAATACCAGTTCCCATGTGTGTTGTCACGGGTACAGTATAGGTACATACCTTTTTATACTAAGTGTATCAACGATTCTTTCTGTAGCTGCTTCACTTGTCCAGATCTGTTGATGAGAGGCATGTACATTTGATTTTAAATACATCTCAAGTACATACGTAGATGTCAGTGTTGGTAAACACTTTAGTGCAAAGTTGATGCATGTATGACTAGGGATCAGTTGTAGCAACAGATAAGTTATGCATTGTTGTAGGTATCACACATACAACATGGACACACCAAATCTTTTTTTTTTTCACAAAGTGTTGACCCTTTAATACTGACATGGCAGGTCCAATTCCCTTAGTTCCGTTAAGTTGTTATACCTACAACTACTTGCACTCTTTGAAAAATTGCATGCATGAGTTTTTTAAAAATCTGACACACTGTAATGAACTCATATGTGACTGAATTTGACAAAACCTGGCTTCAACACACAAAGCTTCGTTAGGAGATATGTAATCATTGTGTAGTAACTTCCCAGTGCCTACAGCTGTGTAAACAAAATTTGCACCAATTATTCATCTATTTACTAGCTATCACTGTGTGGGTGCATAAGTTTCTGATACCCAAAATATGCCCTGTTTTGGGTAGCCTTTTTCAAACAGGTAATAATATCACAGGTGGTAGTAATAGGGGCTTAATATAGAAGTATAAAATGAAGCAAGAAGACAAATGGAATCCAGAGGCCAAGTTTGGGGCCTCCATGGCCCACAAATCACTCCAAATTGATTGAGAACACTATTGGCGAGCTGTCTGTGAAATTCCAGCTCACTACACACCATTACAACAAAGCCATGGCCTTTTAATGGCGCCATTCTTCCACTCGTGGCTTTGACAGGGTCAGAGGAAAGCTGCTGCAGAAATCAGACTTTCAAGTCCTGAAGGAAATACAGAGTGGAATATGATAGTGTATTAGATCGGCAATCCATTTCTGGTAAAAACGTAAGTTTGATTTTGTGTGTGTATATACTTTAATACATATTACCATAATATGTATTAAAGTATAAACAATAAGCCGGGCACACAGGGGTCATACACTAATACATACTGTAAGTATCTTGCATACACAAGACCTATGGGCTACTTGTGTTATTACTCATAGCAGACCAAGCATGATTCAAATAAACACTGGGCATCACTCAGAATCAGGGCTTTACTCATTTAAAGACCAGGTATAAAATGCTGGGAAGGAAACACAAACCCAGAACATATGAGGAGATACAAAATTGTTGACTGTACATGTTCACTCACTGCAGAACTAAAATGAGTCTTTATTATTCCTGGTGCTAAACAATTAACTCTAATATTTTCAACTCCTAGTTCTACAGACAGAGCTCTAGTCAATCCAAATAAGGCAGTCTTGCTGACTGAATACGCTCCAAGTCCCTGTAAAACAGTATGTACATAACAGTGCCCTCAAATACACTACACACACTTACTGACAACGGTACAAATCCACCAACTGATGATACAAACACAATGGAGCCATTGCTGTGAAGAAAAGAAATAACTCAGTGAGACATATACACTGTAAATACAGTAATGTGGGTGCTACTACTAACAAGTAGAGGAAAAATTAGAAAGATTAGGGATCAAAGAAAATAGTAGTGAAACAAGGGAATAGCTAAAAAGTGGTGAAACAAGGAGGTTGCCTTTACCTGCAGATATGCAAGTGGACATTAAATCCTTAACTCCAGTATATAACCATGACTGAATTAGGGATTAAATGTCCACTAGTATATCTGCAGGTATAGACAACCTCCTTGTTTCACCACTTTTAGTTATTCCCTTGTTTTCACTACTTTTTTTTCTTTGATCCCTATGAAATTTCTAATTTGTCCCTTTAATTGTTTGTTTACTTTTTAAACAACATAATTATTACAAATGAACTGGTGCATACTGCATTAAAAGAAGAATGTGGCACCAGGAATGCCATAAAAAATTATTTTTGCGAACACTCAACAATCAATTACATAATGGAAAGGGAGGTGGCCATTACGTTTGTAAGCTCCGCCCAGTACACAGCATTGCAAACTAAGAACAGTATGAGAAGCACCTCTGCAATCAATCCAGTCACTACGGAAAATATGGGTGATAGCTACATAAATAGCCAACACAGCCACAGGGAAGCCACATCATGCTATCACGAATCCATGATCAACACCTTGCGTTGTTAGCGAAAAGAACTAGAACACAAAGGAGGACAAAGGTAAGACCATGATGCGTGTATTGTACGTACTGCGGTTGATGAAAAGGCACATCTCAGGACAAAGCGACATTAAACAGTGAAGAAATCAAGCCCGTAGCCTTATCTATTGTCGGTTAGGCTTGGCTGGAGGCATCAGTCAGTCGGTTAAATGATTTTTTTTTTAAATTTCACAGTTTGGGTTGGTCTAAAGACAAATTTTGTACTTGGCTGTGCCTAACCAATGCTGCCAAGTTGTCATGAAGGGAAATTGAAGCTGGTTTTAAAGCGTCATTTTGAACATGTGTCCAAGTACAAATTGAAGAACAATAGCACTACTAGGTATAGTGTCCTGATTATCAAAGTGTTTTGATTATCGAAGTGTTTTGATTTTCCAGTCAGTTTACATGCTAAGGAATACTTTGGTATCATTACCAAGTGTCCAGATTATGCAGGTGTCAAGTGTACTGATTACAGTAACAAGTTCCACTGTAAATCCATTGATAATACCACTTCTGTTTGTCCGGTTGTGTACAATTGTTTCAGTCTCATTTTCTCTACAGCATTACCTTATATGTAAACATGGCATGTAACCTTAAGAAGTATTGCATGTAAACAAATACTGTATACACTAGGATACACTGTAAACTCACTGGCTGTTCTTCAGATGAGGATATGCTTCTTTTGCTAGTAAAAAACTGGCCTTTACATTAACATCAAATATCTGTAGTAAAGAAAAACAGCATTAGACCGCAATACACATAACAAATCTCTCTGTACATCAGGTAACAAGTTGGTAGAATTTTGTTCGGCAGTTAGTCGAAATGCATGAAAATTTCTGTAAACTGGGAAGTCGCTAAATAACACCACTTCTTCATCACAGTAGTGATGCTAAACAGCTTGTTTAAGAGAAATTTATGCTCTACAATTTCCCTTGTTTCAGTCAGCAATTTGACTAGAAATGCCTCACAATCAAATCTTGTCTTAGCTATTTTTCTCATCAACAGTCTACCATTTGGCTAAAAACCACTTCCATATCTAATCTCATGATAATATTTGCTATTTTCCAGAGTTTTCTTTTTTACACTGCACTATCTGATTAATTTGCTTCCAAATCCAAGCTATTTTTTACTATTTTCCTGTAGGGCCATGCCCTCAGACCCCCCTAGCTAGAGCGCTATGCATACTGAGTGCACAAACTGAGCTCGAGTGTGCATAGTGAACTGATGAAAACCCTACAACTATTCCCAACTGAATCAAGTGGGATCAAACCGGATTACTAAATTCTACAAAAATAAATTGCTACCCCCTTTCCCACCCCTTCACTGGCAATTTACTTGTTATGTCCCCCATCTTATTATTTGTATAAATCAACACTGATAGTAGAAACATTTAACAACATTGTTTACACAAATGTAGAAAACCTTGACAGAAATGCATTGTACGTATCATACACACACATACCTTATCCCATGCTTTCTCAGTTGCCTAGGGAAGGTAAATAAGTTTGTACAAGTATGAACACATACAAGGGTAATGTACCTCCATTATCGGTCCAAATATTGGATTGACTGCAGCATTGGATACCAATATATCCAGTTTTCCAAACTTGTCAACTGTCTGTGTATGAGATTAGTAGTTTATACTTTATAGACAAGCAAATGAGAACACACACACACATTACACAGGTACACAATTTGCAGTGATCGTCATACAGATGTATGCGCAAATAAATAGTGCTAAACAGATAATACCACAACCAGTGCTACATTACAATCAGGTTGAGCTGATACCTCCAATAACTCCTTCCCTCAAGCTTGTAAGGAGCCAAATTACACATGTCCGCTTTATTGCTATTATTTTTATGAGAAAATCTGGTTTTTAACTGTTTTCTCAGGTATCACCTCAACATGAACATACAGTTATAACACTTCTCCTCACCTCCTGAATTAGTTGTTTCCTATCTTCTTCTTTCCCAACATGACACACCATACCAGCCACATTAATATTGTCCTCCTTCAACTTCTCTACTGCTTTATCAACATTCTGTTGTTTACGACTACTAACCATCACTGTTGCTCCATCTAGGCCGAGTTTCCTGGCTATGGCAAACCCAATACTGCAAGGAAAGGACATAATGTAAAACCACATTAGATAGAGTATGTATAAATACTAGCTCTATATTATGTACTGCAATAAGAAGGTACTTTTTGAACATTAGTAGATCTCTACAGCAACTACCTGTATTTGCCTAGATATAATTTAGAAGTTTAATGAATTGTCACAAGATCAGGTAGTGATACCACCTCAATTAGCAGCTGCAGCAACCTCTTTCATAAGACCACCATTTTATCATGGTCATGTCTTTAAGAAAGAAGATCATAATAAGTTTTGGTCTTGGGTAACACATTAATATTATTCAACACCAAGGGCATGGGCAGGGGGGGGGGGTTAGATGGTTCAGATGAACCCCCTCCCCTCTCAGAAGCAGAATTTTGTTTTAATTAAAAATCACACACAATCTTACAGTCCTGGAGCTCTCCAGTAGCTACTTACACACTGGTACGGTTCTGTAATACTTTTGAGAGTCATATTGAATCATCAATGTATTGCATCACATGATCAATTGTGCATGTGATACATGGTGAAAGACTGTTCGTTCAATTGGTTCAGACATATTACAAAGCAGCAACTGCGATAAAGTTGAGTGGTCGTGTTATACATGTGTCAGGTTAGCACAAACTGTGAATATAGTTGATGTATATTTACATGATGAATGTTTTGTTTATTTGTCACATGTTGCGAGCATGTGATGTCTCTAAAATATTGGCAAGAGTGTGAAGTTACTGACCATCAACAGGAGGACCGGCCGAGAATAATGTATACCTGGAAGAAAGTATTGCCAACTAAGGGACTCAAATGTGAAGTGCTAAGAAAGTTCAATGAAGTTGGCTGTCAGCATGTTGCTGTCTGGAAGTGAAGATTAGTTAGTATTACAACAGGTTTAGTTTCTATAAGCTGCATAAACAGCAGTGTGTAGATCTTAGCTAGTTAGATGCAAAAACACCACCTTTAATGTTATTGCCCAAGGGCACATTTTGTGTATGCATCATTTTTGTTCAAATCTGGTTCAGGGGAAACACCCAGGCCTTCCCCCATGCACTTTAAATCCAAACCCCATTGCAGAAAATCCTGGCTACGCCCCTGCACACTTAGCGTTCAATGTAGGGGGAGTAAGACAAGACCATGTGAATGCATAATAATGTTGTGCAAGTACTGAAAGTATTTCACGTGAGCTGAATGGATCCTGAACAAAAAAGAGGACAAACTCGATACATATTTTAGCTCTAATTACGTAGTTTGTTTGCAATGGAATGATTCATGACTGGAGAAACGCTACCGTTATGGAGTAATTGGACTTAAAATGATGACAATGTATGGCAGTCACGATTTTCACATCAACAGTAACAGTGGTCAACAATGGTTACAATACAATTGTTGTTGTACAATCTATTACTTTCAACCGGTAGTACAACTACATTTAAATTTTTTTTTTAATTGTTAGTGCTTCGTAGTGCACGTGGTCTTGTCCTACCCCCCCCCCCCCTGCTTTCAATGCAGATTAATAAGTAAGTAGCAAAACACAGATACAAATTGTACTCTTTCACTGTATACTCAGCTGTATATAATTGGCACTCTTCCCCCTCCCTCCATTCACTAACTACCAATGCACGTCACTTAAAGTCATACAGGAGGATCGATCTTCACATTTAGATTTTTAATATTACAATAATTGACCGTAAATGTGATTGCTATCTGAGTAGCATGCATTGAAGGAGCTACAGCAGTTTGCAGTCAACTTTAATACTATAGACTTCTTGCTGGTAAAAGAGGACAGCCGGTAATTTCAGCTGACACTATAAAAGAACATTATGTATGTTGTTGTCTCTTCTTAAAGTAGAAATTATATAGAGTATGATTTACACTGGTAAAATTCAGTGTACATTTAATCACCAGTAAATCCTGAATAATCTTGCATGTTCAGACCGCTTTTTTTTCTTTTTCATTTAGTCAGGAGAAAAAAAGGGGTTTGAATACCCGCACTTGTTCTCAAAATCCCGGTTGTGGTTGGGATTGTTCTATGTGAGCGTCACATGCTCGGTTCTACAGGCTGAGCACAACTCTTTTACTTAATGCTTTACAATTTGATGGTCACATCAAAGCAGAGGATCAGACCCCGGGATCAGAGGTGAATTTCTGTGCCATGTCAGCCAAATCATGCACGATCGAGGCAGCAAGTAAAGTGTACAATCATATACCTCCAAGTATACCAGTTATCCTTTAACACTCACCCTTCAGTAGAAGCTGTCACTATGGCCACTCTTCCATCCAGTCGAGATGATGACTTCCCTGCAGCCTGTATCTTACGAACTGACATCGCTGGGAGCTGTCCAGCTATACTCGATGTTCGACCAAACACACTACGAAGGGCGGAAAGCATAAGGAGAACAATCTCAAAGTCTGCAAAATGTTTGCTTTAAAGGTCACTGCGCACGTCCGGATATTATAGGATTATGGCTTTGAGCAAATGTCACATTCCTTATAGGCGCCTCGTATTTTACTTTTTTTTTTGTTCTTTTTTTTTTTTTTTCTTTATAACAAAGAAAACGTGCACCAAGACGTGATCCAGAGATCTATGTTTCTGTCCTCTGCAGTGTACAGTTGGACAGCGCTCCCTCGTAATGTCAGTTCGTAAGATACACGCTGCAGGGAAGTCATCATCACGACTGGATGGAAGAGTGGCCATAGTTACAGCTTCTACTGAGGGGTGAGTAGTACCGTGTTTTGTCAACTGGTAGGTTTTTCGGTGCATGTTATCTGCTGCCTCTGTACTTTTGTTGATGGTCTTGCAAAGAAATTACAAACGAGGCGCTTAATTATATAAGAAATGTAGCAGGTGTATATAGTGAAAGAAATTTTCACGTTTTCCTTCGTTCCACCATATCTGGTACAGGAGTCCCTTGATCTAGGCATTGTGGTGATTAAGAGAATATTTTCATAAAGTAGACTAACTATATATGCCCTTGTGCTTCAAGTACATCACCCCCATCAATAGGCATTTGTGTACCATCATGAATTGGTATTCTCTCTGCTTGTCATGTCAGTAAACCACAAGCTAAAATGAAACCACAACTTTAACTACATTTTCCTTGAACGACCATTTCATGGCAGTATGGAAGTCACCTATCAATGACAATTTGGTACATGTGCTAGAAGCACAACAGCATAGTTTCTGTAACGAAGTAGCTACATTTACGGGCCCGTAACGTAGGATTTTTTTGCTATAGTTACGGCATTCCTAAGTGCGCATGTGCAAGCATCTCGTGACTTAGTCGGTCACAGTGCATATATTTATTTAGCTGGTCATTTGTTGTATAACTCGAGTATCAAACACACTAGTTGTATGAAGGTAAGTTTTTGGGTGAGTTCAGGGCGAGCTAGGGTTGGCCCAGCTTCACCGGGACATTCGCTCCAACCCTAGCTCACCTCGAACTCACCCAAAAACTTACCTTCAAACAGACAGTGAAAGTCATCATTGTGTTTAACAGGCAAACGTCAGGTTAGGGTTAGGGTCGGTTTCAGCTTTGGTTTCTTCTTCACTGGTATGGGTTAGACTATGTAGTATTTTATATTTGTAACATTTAAATAGTACAAAAACAAGAGGAGTAGCCAGCAAGTACCAGTGGTACAGTGGTAGATCATGGGTACTCCATACCTGGGTGTGTGGGTTCAAGCCTCGTCACATCACACCTTTTCTCTTTGTTTATCACGATTTTTTCTAAGTCTTTTTTGTAAAATAGCAAATGTGACAAAATAAGTCACGAGGTGCTTGCACATGCACACTTAGGAATGCCGTAAATATAGCAAAAAAATCCTACATTACGGGCCTGTAAATATAGCCGTTTCGTTTCTGTAAACATGACCATGAGGAGCGCCATACCCCTAAATCAAATCAATCATTTCAAATAAGCACCACTTTTGTGATGTCATGTGAATATGCTCTATACACTAACTAGGTAAACTCCATATGCAGATAAAACAGATATCAAATTTTCACCTTTGGTTTTGGCCATCAAACTCTGAGACTGTTTTTGGCCACCAATCTCTGAGACTGCTTTAAAGTATTACCAATTAAGGCTGGAGTTAGTGCTTGGCCAGTACGTAGTATAGTTTAGTTTCTATATCTCTATTGAAGTTTCACCTGTGCATATCATCAGTACTACCAAGAGTACATAAGAGAGTAGGGAAGTACTCTTGGTACTACTCTACATGAATTTTAAAATCTTTACTTCAAGAATTTGATTGTTTTCATTGATTGTTACCTCTAAATGGTTGGACAAAGCTGCTCTTCTCTGCCAGATGGGAAAAGCTACAAATATATGTAGGAAACTAGGGATGCTGCAAAGATGATCAGCACAAACAGCATATGTAGTGTTCTCTTAAAATAATAGTATTGTCTATTGGAATTGCCTAGTCTCATCCTGCTGTCCTCCTTTGTATTATGTGGAGATTCCAGATGCCGGCTGTGTTGGCCCCTTTGGCACATGTCTAGAACTCTCTTTTACCGGCCTATGATTATGGTCAAGTATTTATATTTTTTTTAAAAGTATTTATATACAACTTTAAAGTGTGCAGATCAATCCTCTTCATGACTTTTATCTTGGTGAGGGTATCTTTACTTCAGCCACCAATAGACTTTGGTCATAAACATTCCTACAGAACTAGATGTTCACCTTGGTTTGCAGACATTTTTAAATTCAAAAAGAACTTTAGTCAACGCTTCTTTCAGCATCAGGCTACAGTGTGGAGGAATTCACTGCCACCTAATTTATTTGATGACATTGCTAATTTTCATGATGGTCTACTCAAGTACCTACATGACTTGTCTTGAATTGTTTGTTCTTTTGTAATTTAATACGGTTGTATAATATTTATAGATGTATATTTGTTGAGTGTAGTTTTGTTTGCTGTGTACGTGTTGTGTATTATGTGTACTCCAGTACGGAAGAACGGCTTTGCCAAGTACTTCAAGTTTAAATAATAAATCAATCAATCAATTTAAGGTGATTTGCAATGGTGGTAGGAAATGAAGGGAGTGCCATTTATGTACAATGAAAGAGTCTACCTATATATATGTGATCTTGTGACTATTCATTGAACCTACTCCAAACAAAGAGTTGCTGTAAAGATCTATAAATAGAGTAACAGTTGTGTTACTAGGATTACTGAGTTCATCAAAGCCATCTTTACTTGTCAAAACGTCTTTTTACTGTTATAGATTATCTGAATGATCAAGACCTACTATTTATACTCTTATCTAATGAGGTCTAACATTGTGTCTTTTCTTTGCAGTATCGGGTTTGCCATAGCCAGGAGGCTTGGCCTAGATGGAGCAACAGTGATGGTTAGTAGTCGTAAACAACAGAATGTTGATAAAGCAGTAGAGAAGTTGAAGGAGGACAATATTAATGTGGCTGGTATGGTGTGTCATGTTGGGAAAGAAGAAGATAGGAAACAACTGATTCAGGAGGTGAGGAGAAGTGACCATAATGTTATAGTACATTCACAATGAGGTGATACCTGAGAAAACAGTTTTAAAAGACACATATGGGAGAGAAATAGCATAACATTTGATTAGTTATACCAGTACAGTTGTGAAAAAGCAGATGTGTGTGATTTGTCTCCAATACAAGAATCCTACAGAACACTGTACCTTTTTGGCTTCCTCTTTGGAAATGTATGATGAACTTTGATGTGTCATACATAAATTAATGTGAAGATTAACGGTTGCTGTTTAGCCAGGAATGAGCCCACAGCCGGTCGAAGGAGGCTGTGGATGGGCACTTGGTTTTTTTTGTAATTGATGAAAATAATGTTTTAGCAGGTAGTAGTACTATAAATCAGCAAAATTTTTGTATGATTCATCCTGGATTACTGAATGCATTTTAAGATATCAGCTCAACCTGATTGTACTGTTGCAGTAATACCTGTACTGCTTATTTGTGCATACAACTGTCACTACTCCTGTATTGTGTGCTTGCATATGAGGTGTGTGTGTGTGTGTGTGTGTGTGTGTGTGTGTGTGTGTGTGTGTGTGTGTGTGTGTGTGTGTGTGTGTGTGTGTGTGTGTGTGTGTGTGTGTGTGTGTGTGTGTGTGTGTGTGTGTGTGTGTGTGTGTGTGTGTGTGTGTGTGTGTGTGTGTTATCATTTGCTTGTCTATGACCTGTGGATCTTATACACAGACAATGAACAAGTTTGGAAAACTGGATATATTGGTATCCAATGCTGCAGTCAATCCAATATTTGATGTACCAATAGTGGAGGTATTACAACATTGCCCCTGTGTGTGTTCCTACTTGTATTAGCTTATTTACTTTCCCTAGGTAACTGAGAAAGCATGGGATAAGGTAGGTAAGATGGATAGACAACTGTTTGAATGCCCTAAATGTTTCACTACACTTTTATACTAGAAGGGGTCCCACCTTGCCAGGTTGATATTAAGCATGACACTCCTTTACAATTTAAATTTTCTCATCGTGGCTATTTTGATATGCAGGGGTGCTTTTCAAACAGTGCTTGATTCGTACTGCTGTGTAGCGGGTTGAACATAGCCGACAGCAAAGCGTAATGGATACTTCACTTTTCAGATGGTAATTAATATGGTTGGGGGGCGCGGCACGATTTCTTTCGGTGTGCGTGGATTGTGGAGGTGCTTTTCGAACAGTTCTTGATTCGAAATGCTGTGTAACAGGTTGAACATAGCTGACAACGAAGCGTAATGGATACTTCATTTTTCACATGATAATTGATATAGCTGGGGCACGCGGCGCCTTTTCAGATGCGGTATGCGTGGGTTCACCAGTCATAGTAAAATTATTTACAAAAAAAGTTAACAAACAAGTACACAAATAAAATTGGAATTTTCAACTAGAGTAGGGACCATAGCACATCGATAAAAAGTACTGAAACAAGTTGGAGTAGTCCATGATATTAAATCACTGTAAAACAATAAGAAGTGTTATAACACTTCTTATTGTTTTACAGTAATTTAATATCATGGACTACTCCAACTTGTTCAGTACTTTTTATTGATGTGCTATGGTCCCTACTCTAGTTGAAAATTCCAATTTTTTTCGTGTACTTGTGTTTATTAGACCTGTCCATAACAGAAGAGAGAAAGAGAACCCTAAGTATAAAATTAGAATTACAAGAAACAGAAAGTCATTAAATGTAATTTACAGTACACATTGTATCACTGTGTAATGTGTAGTAGGCCACATGTGAGGTGTAGATTCACTTGTGCTAGGATTAACAGTACATCTTTGGATGAATATGCAAGCTATTTAACACCACCATTGTGATAAAGTGGTTCAAGGTGACCTCTGAGTTGCAGAAATTTTTACGTATTTCCACCAGACAAAATTCTACCGTTTGGTTATCTAATGCACAGAGATTTGTTGTTTACATTATGTGTATTATGGTCTACTGCTATTTCCTTTACTACAGGTATTTGATGTTAATGTAAAGGCCAGTTTTTTACTGGCAAAAGAAGCATATCCTCATCTGAAGAAAAGCAAGTAAGTTTAGAAAGTATAGAGTATTTGTTTACATGCAATACTTTATAAAATTTATGAAAGGTTGCTTGCCGTGTTTATAATACCTTAAAGCTGCCGTAGGGAAAATGAGTTTACAAGTATTATTTACAATTAGAAAAATAGAATTATAGATTGGTGGTATTATGAGTGGATTTGGTGCACTAATAAATAAAAGCAATTCATTTGCCATGTAAGTTTCTCCCTAGTTCCTACCATTAAAAAAATATTAACTATACATTAGCAGTACAACTACTTTTGAAATATGGCAGTGCTTGACCCCAGTGTCCTTCAATTTGTGATTTGGTTTTTAGCTTGTGATTTTATAGAATGTGTTTTCTGTACATGTGACACTAAGTAATTAATTTAAAAGTGAAGTAGGGATCCAAGCAATAAAAAGTAGTGAAACAAGAGATGAATGATGGTATCACAGCATAGCTCGGTGAGAAAATCCCTACACAGGTATGTTGTTTTGTTAAATACCAAAGTAGGGATTTTCCCACTGAGTTATGCTATAATTACCATCTACTAATTTGTTTAGTTTTACCGTATACAGCTACACAGGTATGACTGTTCTGTTAGGGTGACTGCTGTATTAGCACATCTCAAGTCCCTACTTCAGTCTATACCTTGAAATTTCTTATACTTGTGTATAATAATAGCACACGAAATAAGGAATTGTAATCATGCCCCTTGAATGTCCTACAGGCAACCCCCCATCACTTAAACATGTTGTACTGTGTAAGTAAGGATCATGAAGGTTTGGGCTTTTTCTATCAAAATTCATCCAACAACCAGTATCACTTTCCTTTCACAACAGCTAAGCATCATCAAGCCTCTAGAACAATCCCAAACATGAAATATTTGTAATTACCTGAATTTTCTACTAAATACATAGCCATGTAACTTGACTATGCTTATCTTTGTCCCCTTCATTTCTTTCTCAAGTATGGCTCAGGTCAGCCACGGTTTTAGGGTTTTCACCAGTTTCTGGAAATCAGTTAGCTTTTAAAATTGAAATTGATATAGTCTAATAGGATAATCTAAGTTTAAATCACCAAGAGATCATGTATTGCACAATCCGAAGTGGCTAAATCTCATAAATTACTCACCTTTGTCATGAAATCACTCCGAATTGCTTCTCCGTCATTTTCAATCATAATAAGCAACTCTAAAAACAATTATCATTTTAGTGTTTTGTAGTGTTGTGACTGCTTTGTTAAGACTTAAATTGTTCTGCAAAGAATGGTGAAATTAACTGTGAAACAATGTTGAGTACCTAGTACGCATATCAAAGTGAACCCAGCACAAACTTTCTAGAAACGCCCCTGGTATAGGTCTTCAGATCAAGACAAAATTAGGAATTTAAATTCAAGAGAACATATGTAAGAAATGAAAAGCAATGAAATGAGGTTGCCTACACGGTATACCTGCAGCCATACTGGTTGACATTTAATCCCCACTTTAATCATGATTATATTATTGACAAGTGAAGTAGAAATAAAATGTGCATTAGTATGACTGCACATGTAAGCATCCTCCATTGCTTTTATGTCTTGATTTTAAAGTTTCTAAATTTCCTTGTACAGTATTTGATATTGTATGACAGTATTTATTACTTGATAATAGTTTCAATTATAGTTCTAGAAGTGTAAAATTACTGGTACTAGAAGTATGTGTAGTTACAGTAGTGAGAACTGGAGCAACAGTGTAAGGATTAAGTCATTTCAGTTGTATATTTGTTTTCTTCACAGCAATGGCGCCATTGTGTTTGTATCATCAGTCGCTGGATTTTCACCACGGCCGGTAAGTGTGTTGTGTTTGTGAGTATGCATGAGTGATTGAGGACACACATGTATGTATCACAGGGAAGTGGACCATATGGAATCAGCAAGACTGCCTTATTTGGATTGACTAGAGCTCTGTCTGTAGAACTAGGAGTTGAAAACATTAGAGTTAACTGTTTAGCACCGGGATTAATAAAGACTCATTTCAGTTCTACAGTGAGTGACCATGTACATCCTATAATTTAGTCATGTCTGATCATCACATCTGTCACACAAATAAAAGTCATATGAATACCAAGATGATTGTATATTGTGCAAGTAGGTGAAGGGCTAGAGTATTTTCTGTTTTATTACAGAAGAAGGTTTAGCCCTAACACTTGTATAGTTCCTATACTCTAATAAAACATTCAAACACTAGAAAACATTCCTACAAACTAGACAGGTTGATAATCTGTGGAACAAAATTTATTTAGTGTGTCATCAGTGTTGTAGAGAATGTACTAAATCATACCCCACCTTTGGGAGGTTTCTGCCTACACCTGCAACAATGTCTGAGTGTTTAAAAACATCCAGTAGTTTGGTGCATATTGCTATAGTCATTGTAGTTTAAGTGTTTGCATGATTTGTTAACACGGTAGTGTGTCAAAGAGCCAAGAAATCCCGTGTGCCACACCATGAGTATATTTACAGGAAGAAACAAAATGCAATTTTCATGCATACGTAACTCCGTGTTCCCTTTTGGAATTGTGCTAACTTTTACACTGCAAATGCCCTCCACCTTCAGCACCCACATACTGAATTTGAACAAGATTGCCTAACGTAATCATGAAATATGAGCCTTCAAAATTTAGCTTTTCTTCATTCTTTTTTTCCTCTTCTTCATTTAGGGAGTGGGGGGCTTAGATTATTCTTTTTGCACGCTTTACAAAAAACCGTTTTAAAATGCAAATGCATAGCTCAATTTTCTTAAGCTTTGGTGCACTTTAAGAGCGTACTGTGGCCCAATCACATACCAAGTTTGGTGCAAATCTGTCATAGAGCTGTGAACAATTATTTGCTTTAAAAAGGCCAGCTTGTCACATCTATCGGGTAAACCACTGATGGCAATAACATAAATGTTGGTATGTGTATAGGTTTAATCATCATAGTTCAAACCCTTAAAGAAATTGCATTGACAGCTTTAGAGTTACAAGGCAAAAACTATAAATCACTGGGTTGAAATACTCTAATAGAACAGTCACCACGGAGTAAAGAAGTGTATGAAAACTGTCGGAAAACATACCATTGTTCGAACCAGGGACCTCCATACTAAACACCATACCACTGAACCGTTGCTATCACAACTGTTCGTCTCAGGACTTCATCTCACTTAATTTCTACTTTTATACAGTAAATGAAAATTTCTAGCTGAAATCTGCTCAGTAGTAATGGAAAATCTAGATTGTTCTAAAACATTCTATATGTGTTCTATTAGAAATCCTCAAGGGGGTGTCACCCAGGCTCTTGCTGTAGGTCGATCTGCAACTGCGGTCACACTCTAAGTCAACGGTCAAGGCCACAAAATAGCTCTTACAGTGGGTCAAGGGTCAAGATGAGACGGAAAATTCAAAGCCCACAATCGAAAACTATACATAGCTATTATCAGGTTTACGGAATTATACGCAACTCACAAGAAGTAAGGATCTCCAAAAAGATGTTTCAAAGCTCCAATAGGCATTTTGCTGTGGTTGTAATGATTTTTCTCTCCCAGCTGTTGGTGGCACATACCAAGAAAATATTATACTAGGTTACAAGCGCAGGTGCGTATTGGAAAATAGAGAAATAATTAAAGCAGAGGTCTAAAGTTCGACTAGAAACACTCAAGTCACAGGTCAAAGACAATAAATGCTGCAAGTAAAGGGTCAAGGTGAAATTTTCCACGGTCAAGACTTTGACTGCGGTCGCAGATCTACCTGCAACGTGTGTCGACATGACACCCCCTTAGAAAAATGTGTGCTTTATTAGAGTATTGCAAAAGTATCAAATAAACTCTGCAATACAATACCATTGTTCTCTAGTATTAAAGCCCGTATTATAGCCATTTTGTTACAGATCAGCGGGGTAGTACACTATTATTTAGAGGTGTACTGATAATCAGATCGGCTAAAATATCGGCCACCAACATGGCATTTTTTATAAATATCGGTATCGGTACAGAACATAAGAGGACCAATATCGCTACCGATATTTATTCATCAGCAATAGTTTGTACATAAACGGATTATATATTGGTTTTCTACGTTGTCCATGTGGCTGTTTAGTGCCAGTGGCTTATTGTTCACTCTACAGCAAGTGTTACGCTACGGGAAGCCATATAAATACACGTGGTTCTAGTGTTTGTTGCTGGAAACTTTATTATTCTTAAACAAGTTGATGTTGTGCTACTTCTAAAAACCAGGCGCCATGCAGCTAGCTAACTCATCTGGAATAACCATAGACAGTATATACTACTATGAATTAACCAACTATGTATTACTACTTTACAATAGGGTAGTTTGGGTTGTGCAATAATATAATTAGCTATTTCTTGTATTTCGTAATTCATGAAATATTCGTAATTCGTTCAATTACGTTGCTATGCACTGCTAAGGAAGCGTTTGTTAAATAAACCGCTTTTACCAACATATTACGCACAAAATTATCTTCTAAACTGTTTTATAGCGTGACTAACGTGTTTTTTCCCACAAATTCTCTCGACAAAGCCTCAAAGCTGCTCTTCATTTTCGTTCGCGTATGTAAGGGATACGCCCCTTTCAACTCGAAGTGATAGGTTATTCCAGGCAGTATACGAGGCCTGCACCGTTGTTTTTCAGTTGCTAAATGCCTGAAAACCTCAAGGGGAAGGTAGTCTGAGGAAAGTCACCACACCCGTATTTCAGTCCGCCGAAAAGAAACCACCTCAGAGCAAAGTTCACCTGTGCAGAAGTTTAATACAGACTTCATTTCACTTTTACTTCTTACGTAAAAGCTGCTTTTATCGTTATTAAACGATTTTGCTCACGTGGGTGCATACGGACAAACATAGGTAGATAGATAGGTACACACACACACACACACACACTTTTACGAAAACAATTTCAGTAAACCAAAAATGAAGTAGTTATATAGCACCTTTGTAATAGAAAGAAGAGTCACAGAATAACCAAGGAAACTGCTGTACCAGCTTTTGCACAAGCCAATAAACTGCCGAGTAATGCAGAAATATCCATTTAAGGCTTCATGAGAGTATGCATAAAAATGTTTGTGGGTGCCTAATTGTCTGGATTGTGCAATAGAAACCCAAGCCACTATTACCACAGGCATAGGGTGAGCAATGAATATATCCACGTGTTGTTGTAGAGTAGGTAACGTACACTTTTCCATAGATTATCTATGACTTGTTCGTAATACAAATATCAGATCGACTATCAATTATCAGCTTCTTTTGGTAGCATCAATATCGGATATCAGTACATGCCAAAAACCCATATCAGTGCACCTCTACTACTATTAAGACCTACTGACGCCAATCGTCATCATCATAATTATCATAACAAATGCTATGCCTGTAACAACAGGCTGGAAATCGTATTGTAGCATTAAAGGTGCAGGATATGCTTTGTTAAAATTGAGCAACTACAGCTTATCACATTTTGCATGAAAAATCGAGATACCCTAATAGAACAATCACTGTGAAATCTTAGTAGACAATAGTACAGTCATGTATACCTAATTTAGAAAGATCAAATTTACTTTGTTGTTACTATTGCAAATAGATACAGGCACTCAAATGCAAACCCATGAACAAACAAGTACAAAATTATAGAGTATATATCAAATATTAACATAGATCCTTTGGCTTTGGTATTGGATCGGTAGGTGTTTTTCTGTATTGGTAGAGCACTTGTCTCATTGCAATTGTAGATAAGAAGAACAATGATTTGTGTAAAAACAAAACTCCAAGCCAGTTTATGGTTTGCTAATTGGTCTTGGGGTATATATATGTATGTGTGTATGTATGTGTGTATGTATGTATGTATGTGTGTATGTATGTGTGTATTATGTATGTGTGTATGTATGTATGTATGTATGTATGTGTGTATGTATGTATGTATGTATGTGTGTATTATGTATGTGTGTATGTATGTGTGTATGTATGTGTGTATGTATGTGTGTATGTATGTATTATGTATGTGTGTATGTATGTATGTATGTATGTGTGTATTATGTATGTGTGTATGTATGTATGTATGTATGTGTGTATTATGTATGTATGTGTGTATGTATGTGTGTATGTATGTGTGTATGTATGTGTGTATGTATGTAAAATACAAAAAGAAGTGAAATCTTGTGCATTATTAACATTTATTATCATTGACATTATTGCCACCATTTCATGTCCACCACTTTTGATTTCACAACTTTTTCACCCAGGCTTTTTGAAGACCGCACCCTTTTATACAACTTGGCTGTTTTTGCATGGATTGACCTTTACAGATACTGTGGTTTATAATTAAGTGTACATGTTTTTTGTCAACAGATCTGGACGAATGAAGCAGCTATAAAAAGTGATGCTGAAAGACTACTTAGTATAAAAAGGTACGTAAGGAAGTGTATGTGTGTATGTACCTAGTGTGACACCACATGGTACAGTGCTAGGGAACAGGTATCATAGAGTACACTAGTACTGTATAGTAGGGATCTTGTACTTTTCTGACATAAAATTCCATCCAATTTAAAGTCTCTAGTTCCTGTTAGGTTAGGTAATCCAAAAGGCTGCAGCACATGTTGCTGTCAGACCTTCAGTGCTGGCCCCTGTAAAGTGCTAAAATACCAACCTCACTTTTCCTATATGGTGACTTGTACATATTGGTGTAGTCAAGCCCAGTAGTGCCCTTAGAGCAACTCAAATGCTTCTGATGAGATACTGCAGAAATTAAAAGTACACTACATGCCTTCAGCCAAGCGCAACGTCACTGTGGTAAGCACTACAGGCCTGATTGATTTCTTCACTGTTTGATGTTGCTTGAGCCCAAGACATGCCTATCTGCCAACTGCAGCAGTTACAATACATGCATCATGGACTTACTTTTAGGTATTAATTAGTGCATAGCATGGTAATGACTTTAGTTGTGCTGGCTATCATGAGAATTGTCCATAGTTTAATGAGTAGATTTGTTGTAGAGGCACTTCTTGTACTGTTCCTTATTTGTGACACTACATAATGGGCTGAATATAGCTGAAGCAGAATGATCATTTCACGTTACAGCAATTGACAGTTGAGGTGTGCATTTATTTGTTCAATTAATTTATTTGCTAGTCTGGTGCCATTATTTCCTTTGTTATCGTATACGCTGGTTCTCTATTCAACAATCAGCTATAAGGAAAAATTAGAAATTTTCCGTATGAGTAGGGATCATAATATACATAGAAATAAAAAGCAAATGCAAGTAAAAATTATACATACTAGTGGACACTTAATCCTGGCTATCAAGACTCACGGTAGTGAGTCGCGAGGCCAAGAAGCACAAAGCGCGTGCCCCACAATAATAATAATAAACACACGACCACTACTGTGAGTCATTTACATGAGGGATTGATTACGCAATCTTTTAAAATCCGCATGGCGAAATCTCAGCCTTTCTAAAAGATTCCACCTCGAAACCAGGGGCATGTAACCTTTG
Organism: Dysidea avara; assembly: GCF_963678975.1. NCBI lineage: Eukaryota > Metazoa > Porifera > Demospongiae > Dictyoceratida > Dysideidae > Dysidea > Dysidea avara. Next base: position 28,691,694 of record NC_089278.1, on the reverse strand, counting down.
TATATTGAGTAACTACCACACGAAAAGTCAGGTGAATTGTTGGAGTAGTTTGTTCCATCGCCCACCCATTTACCATGCATTAATTAAATTATTTATTGAAATGTGCATCGTTCTTTTTTTCATTTTCTTCGTTATCGCAGCCCATTGAAACAATTTTCTTTCAATCATGAAGTCGTATTGTAAAAAGGCTGCGGCTATCATGGGCTTTTTACACAATGTATCTGTACATTTAATTTCACTAAAAGTTGTTTGTTAGTTTATGAGATTGTTTTTGTGCTCTTTGAAGATTCAAACTTGCCTCCATGACGTCGAGGTGTGAGGCGCCCGCCTCAATTCCCAAACCCAAACAGTGTGGAAGTGGGCAAGGTCATTAGCCATAGCGAGCTGGCTGATTTGATAGACACTGTGCTGTCAACTCATGGTTTAATTGTGAATCCAGTCACTGATTTGTTTTAATTTCGCCACGGTATGCCTCCACTGACTCGTCAGCATGACTCCGGCCCATACATAGCTATAGCCAGCTGTTTCATACCCGCTGTAGTGATACAGTTGAAGTAATTTACTGCTACAATACCCGTGCACGTCTCTTATCCTTCAGTGCCTGTGAAACTTCAGTGTTGACTTATGAAAAGCCAGCATCAGCGCATCACCTTTCAGTCATAGCACTTCGTAGACCCTAAAATGACTACAATAGCACAAGAAGCCAGATACACTAGTGTTTGGCTATGAAGTACCACCAAGAGTTCATAATATAGTAGTGGGGTCTTTGTACCACATATTATTTTTTCTTCACCATTTGCGTGATTTGTTCATTGACCATAAACTCACCCGCCAACAGTCACAACATCAGTATCCACCCTGCATATACAGAAAGGGATACAGTATGGTAAGGCACAGCTAACTAAAAACATGTAATCATAGTCAGACTAACATGTCAAGAAACATTTACTTCCACTATTATGATTATTGTTAAAGTGAGCATCCAACATAGTCATTCCCAAGATGTACTCAGCATACTGCAGCAGTTGATGACCAATTTTGGAGTATATTACTTGACTTCTTTTGTGGTTCTCACCTACACTGTTGACATAACAATTTTTGTTGCTAGGAGACATAGAAACTAGGAGGGACTAATGGTTATAGATAATGGTAAACAAGTTACAACAGCAAAGGAAATTTTAATAAACTAGCAGTGATTGGATAGTTGATAGATAAAAGTAGGAGACAATTTGTATTTTTCCAGTTCATTGTTTGAGAATAAGCACATTAGCTGCTATAAGCATGAAAAAAGCAAGACAGACTAAATTTAACACAAGGTTTATGATGCAAAGTCATTATGCACCTACCAATGTGTTACCCACCACTCCCTTGGATGTAAGTGGGGCTTTACAAGACAAATTGACATGAAACTGCTGCTTCACTATGGGGCATTTGACAAACATTCATTAAGCACCCAAGTATTTTTTCTACGCTGTGTCAAATCCCCCACAACTGGAGCCATTGGTGGGGATTTGACACAACAGGTTTTCCCTACCATGGGACATTTAACATTCGGTTGTGCCCACTATAGCCCCATATATGTCCAAGGGGGGGGTAGTAGGGCAATACATTGATACGTGCATTATCTATAATATGGTGCATCTACTGGGGTAAGTAGATTAAGCCCGTACCTTGCGGGCCTAAGCATGTTCATCTCCTGTTTTGAAAACTAATCTTTTATTGCCTGCCCCTAACTGGAGTTTGCCTGACACCTTCAACATCACAAAAAGCTATCTAAAATGGTTAATTTAGCTTTGACCATTGGCAAACTACAACACTCAACAATTATATCAGAGTATGCATAACTCTATATATCTGCCCAGTTACTATATAGTAGGGTCCATTGTTGTCTCAGATCTGCTTATATTATTATCACATCAATCAATTGATGCATAGTAATTACGGTATACTGTATGTACGCATTGAGCTGAGCCGTCAAAAATATTAACTCATTTGTAGTATTGACTTACCCGCTAATCATTCAAATGGCTGACAGATTATTTATAGCCAAAGTTTTCACCATACATTATAGGAAGCCATAAAAGTATATAGCTTATTAACCTTAGTCTCGCGTGCCAGACGGTTTGTGTGGGGGGGGCAAATAAACCATCTGGTCACTGTTGCACACTTTCCATGAACTCACTGGAATGCAATTAGATTACATCACGGTACTGTTTTGCACCAAGGATGATGTAATAATCGTTCCAATCACCTCTGTGAGCAGACTAAGACAATAATTGTACTGGTTATGTCCTGATGACATACAGGGTGTATGTGAAACATTGCTGAATGTCTTCCTCGACATTTTCGCCGTTTCACAAATCCGTAGTGAACCATAATCATTCTTATACCTACGCTTTTAAGAGCCCTGTACTAGGGAAACAAAGATCCTAAGCCCATGGCGTTGTTAAACTTTAGAAAAAGTAATCTGTAGCCGAGATTCAGTTCTTTATTACACCAAGAATTTGAATTGTTAGTGTTTGTTTCGTCAGAGTCCGCGAAGCGATCTGATTGGCCCTGCCAACATTCCGGCAGTGGTCCCGGAATGTGTACAACAGTTACCAGATGGTTTATTTACCGCCCCCACACAAACCGTCTGGCACATGAGACTACATTAACCTTTCCTGAACTGTTGGTGGAAGCACTTGTCTGCTCTTGACATCTTTGTTGTCATCACCAGCCATCTTGGTTGGTTGAAACGTTGAGAAAAAATCCTCTTTCATTTTTAGCTGTTTTCTCAGGGTTCAGCTCAACTTGTTCGCGGTCTGACCCACACAGCTAGAACTAGCCAGCTAGCTATGAGGATCTGGCCTACACAAGCATAGTATATAAGGCCACTCCAAATAAATTTCCTGTTTCCTGTCCACCGCCCGCATCTGGTTACTGTTAGCTTCAAATATTCCATTATTCTGTATTCTTTAATTATTATTTTCCGGCTATTCTTGCATACTGACATGCTTAGTAAAAGCCATCTTGAAACAGCGTCAGCTCACGTGTCAGCAGTGCTATCAAGTCAGCACAAACTTCACGTTTGTAGTATTTTTGCAACTTGAAAAGGAAGGAACGCTTCTGTGCCAGGCAAATAATGGCTTGAAAAGCTGCCAATCTCATAATGAAACAATGGAAATGGACCGCCCTCCCGCATGCAAATATGCCTGAGGTCAGGACAGTAAACAGAAAATTTATTTGGAGTGGCCTAATCCCAGGAAGCCACTATGGCATAGGAGATTCCTGTCTAAAATTACGACGGTAGTTATATAGCCGTTTATAATGACTTAGCTATACACAAACTTACCCGGAAATTCGCTGGGAGAATAGTGTGATGCATTCAATGCCGTCAGGTGGCATGTCCATTCCAAGGCATACATTCAGCAACAACTCACAGCTGATTCGGCTCCACTTGTCACGCACAAATTTCGACTAGAGTAATTATATCACCAACCCACTGCTTCAGCAAGAACAATAGCCTCGACTCGAGCCTCGACTTTGCCGGTTCTTATTTACGTGAAACATCACGCGAGATATCATGTGAGTCCTTGCAGGAATTTGAACATTATTTTCACAGTTTGAATGAATTTTCTCTTAGCAAGTCACTTTTCGGTAGCACTTCTAAACACTGAACTTGGAAGCTTATGCTACTAATTTAGCTAGCTAATCTGTTGCTGAAGCTGTTATTATGCATGCATGCAGTGTCTCCTATGTAATATAATACCTAACTGTATGTTCTCTATTCAACAAAAAGTAGTGATATCCTGTGCCAAAAACAGCCCAGCTGTAAAAAAAGGTGAAGCCAAGAATGCACAAGTACATGTTCATGGAGTAACTACAATAAAAAGACATGATATAAAACTTTCTTGGCCAGATTTTGATATCATGTCTTTTGATTGTAGTTACTCCATGAACATGTACTTGTGCATTCTTGGCCTCGCCTTTTTTTACAGCTGGGCTGTTTTTGGCACAGGTACAACTGTACTGTTGACAGGCTGCATACAAGTAATTAAATGTACACTGGTATAGCTACCAATGTTGGTAACCTCCCTTGTGTCATGGTTATGCTTGTAAAATTTCTGATTTTTCCTTGTGTTTCTTACAGATTTTAATTTTGTTATCAGGACACACAATAGTGTGACATGCGGCCAAGTACAACTAGTGCAGATGTGTGACAGACAAGTGTGTGTTTTATAGGAACCAAGGAAATGCTGTTTTCATGCATTCATTGCTCAATAGTGCCTATATGGAAATTAACCAGTTTTGCTGTGGAAACTCCCTCAGGGTAGGGCACCTCCTATTCCAAATTTGAGTTTAATCTGCCCAGCCATTACTGAGATATGCATGCACTAGGGCTGAGCGATACTACCGTTTTAGCGATATATCGCGATATTTTGAAAATCTCGATATCGCAATATTTTGTTATTAACTATCGTGATACCATGCTTGTACATTACTGTCATTAAAATTCATTTGTTATGCAGTACTTGGCTAAGAATCCTTGTAAATGATAAAGTCCACCCATCTGGTTTCCCCTGCAGAGAGGTGTGAACACCATAACAACCTCAAAGCATGTGTTACAATAACTGTTACTGTAAACAAGGATGATAGTGGCTAGTTTGCTATCACCTATAAGGACTTCCTGCAGGAATGCTAAGCAATACAATATGTGGCACCAGCTATGATTGACTTATTTGTAAGTATCATGAACTATTCAGTATCGTGAATGGTGGCTTTAGTATCGATCGTGATACTAAAATGGCAGTATCGCTCAGCCCTAGCATGCACCTTCAAAGTTTGTCGTATTTTCTTTGTATTTTTCTTCATCTGCTTCTTTTTGCTCCACTCGCTATAACTCGTACGTGCGTTAGTCAATTGACTTCAAATTTGGAGGGCAGTAAGGGCATAATGCAGCACATTTACGACCCAATTTTCATACAGATCAAGCTAAGAATAACGGAATTATGCATGATTTTGAAAATTACAAAAATGATTTGTTGTCACGCATACAGGGTAATCCGCTTGATGGAATAACTTGAAAATCAGTCTGTGCATAAAGTTACTATTGTAGTGCAAACCTTTTGTGGTTTGAAAGTACTGAGAGTATTAGCTAAAGAGATATAAAGCAAAATCAAATATGTGGAAAAAGCACAATCGAGATACTCTAATAGAACAGTCACTGATATGTAAAAGAATGTGCGCAAAAATTGTTAGAAAATTTTTCTAGGTTTCAAACCTGGGACCTCCACACCTATATGCCTAAGCCTTACCACTCTGCCACCACTGTCAGTTGCTCACCCCACTTAATTTCTACCTTTTAAATGATAGTTCCGGTTTACTATAATGATAACTCGTAGATTTGTCAGTGGAAATCCTAGAACATTCTATATGTGGTATTGAAGTGCTCAGAAAAAATGTGTGCTTTATTAGAGTGTTACAGAAAATAGTGTGTGTCGTGCAACCAAGTACAGCAAGTGCGGGCAGGCAACATACTTGTTTTACGGAACCAAGAAATGCTGTTTTCATGTATCCGTAGCTCAATATTGTTTGAACGGTAATTAATCATTTCTGCCATGGAAACTTCCTCAGGGTAGGACATCTCCCGTGAGTCAAATCTCCCCAGCTATCTTCATGCCTTCAATTCTTTGCAGTTTTCGACGATTCCTGTAGTAAAGGGGAAAATACAAAGGCAAGTTAAAATGAAGTGTCAAGGCCGACCATAGGCTGGCTCACAAAAAGAAGTGATATCCACACAAGCAGCCAAGCTGTGAACAAAGGTGCGGCCTTAAAAAGCCTGAATGGCTGCAATGATATTAATGCTAAAAAATAGTAACAATGGTTGTGTGCATTGTTTGCAGCCATTTCTTAGCCACCACTTTTGATTTCACACCTTTTTTATACCTAGGTTTTTTTTAAGACCGCACCTTTTTTCACAGCTTGGTTGTTTTTGTGCGGATTTTGTTACCTGCATGACTATTGATGATACCATTGTCAAAGTATCCTGGAGTTCTGAATTTCAGAGTTACCTAGTTCTTTCTGTCATTTCTCTAACAACATACATATACAATTATTAAACACACATAGTGATATACAAACTACAGTGTAACTTGTTTCTCGTTTTTTTTTTTTCTCTTATCCTACAAGTAGCAACTTCGAGTAGATGGATGCTTTAGATGTATCTGCAGAATTGATCGCAAAGACCCTTAAAATAATCACCAAGGTCATTCTGTCAAGATGTCATTAGACATCTGGTAATAGCAACTGGAAAAACAAGTAGACACGTTGCAGCTATTTTTACCTGACATAAGGCCCTGTACTTTTTGCATAAAACTTTATTTTTCAAATGATAATTCCTTATTACATTATCCTGTCCAAAAAATGCAGAGAAGTTTGAACCACGAACAAGTGGGAAAGGTTTAGTATTTGGCTACTCATTTGGTTATCCAACTATTTCATGTTAGTCATATGAATATAATAGTCATGTGTGTGTCACATGATGCACTCACCAGTCATGTGTGTATCACATGATACACTAGTCATGTGTGTATCATATACTTCCTACAGAATAGGTCAACCAGAGGAATGTGCTGGTATAGTTTCACTCCTGTGTTCTGATGATGCTAGTTACATAACTGGAGAAATCATTCTAGTAACTGGTGGAGTGGCAGCAAGATTGTAACAACTAAAGTGTGTGCTGTTTTTTTTAATATACATTAAATCCCATGAATGTTACAGCAACTTATAATCTCAAGTGTATGCATACCACAAGAGTAATTATGACATGAGCCAGATCAAAAATTTTGTCCTCCGCATTAATGTTTACAAGGTCTAATATCAATTTTTTGGATTCTGAATGGCAAATTGAATTGAACATAATGATCTACCAATTTAGTTATGTTCGATACCAACAGATGTATGTTCTATTAGAGTACTTGAACAAAGTTTGTACTTTTCAGTCATACGAACACTCTATCTCCTTATTAGTTCAGATGATTGATCCTCCATTATTCTAACCATTTAGAGGAGACTGTAGTTAACAATACTACCCTGCAGTCTTGTGTACATTTTGAAAAGTGATTATTGTATTCTTATTGTTCAATTCCTTTGGCATATGTCATAAGGACCATAGTACAAAATTCTTGTCTACAACATGTGTAGCTACATCATTGTAGTCACTATGTACACATTCTTGTTTGTGCATGTTATATCTGTGTTTCTGCTGGTACCTACCCCTTGCCTCCCCTATATCACGCCACATTATAGTATTAGTACATTAGCTAGTCCAACTGGAGTGATGTACTGTAAAATGATTTTCTGAATCTATCTGTATAGTGTGCATACCAATGTTAAACTTGAGACTGCATGTGTGAGTTATGGCTATTTTTGTAAGTAGTGTAAAAGAAAATTGAACGGAAGATGAAGAAATATACAAAGAAAATAAGACGAACCTTGAAGACATGTATCTCAAAGATGGCTGACAGAGGGTTTGCTTTCATCCCCCTAGGCCCCCACCTTTTGACCACCTACGATTAAAAACCATAATAAAATGTTTTGAAGTTTTCAGTCACCGTCACTATGCATGTACTAATAGGATACAGCAACATACTGTCTAGAGGATTTCAAAGTGGATGCAGTCCTCTCAACACTGTCACCATCATAATGTAATGTAACATCAATCTAATCGTTATACATCATCCAATCAACCATTACTGAAAGCAGCTGGGTTACACATAATTGTATTAGGTTACCAGGTATGTATGTAGACCAAGTAGTGCATCCTGAATAACAGATTCAAATTTATTATAACAGATGTCAAGCTTATTGATTGATACTTTCCAGGACATTTCTGACATCCTTTCTTAAAGACAAGTATTCTTCCATTCTTGTGGTAGGACTCCATTGTCAAGGGTTTCTGGAAAATGATGATTAAGAGGAATAAATTTCATATGCAAACTCTTTTAAAAGCCTATAGGTTGAAGCAAGTCTGGTCCCGGTGATAATTTCCAAAAGTGTTTACTGTATCAGATGGGGATGTTGTCTAATGCTGATTCCAATAATTGGTATCCTCAATTGTAAACACACTGCTGAAATATTTGTTGAGAACATCTGCTTTGTCCGATATTCCCATCTTCCTTTTAGAGAGTCCACTGTACCCCTGGTTTTAAGTTTAGTGTTAACATCATACAGTATAGTAGTACTGTTTATTAGGGATTATGGAGGTTGCACTTTCTCACAATAGTATTGACCAGTAACCAGTCTCACAATACCATCCTGGTGCCTTGGCAGTATTGGTTAGGTACAACCAAGCCCAAAAGTGCCTTTAGTATGACCTATGCTTCCAATACGTTGCTGCAAATTAAAAACAAAATATTAGTGGAATTTTCTCCTGACCTGCCTGCCTGCCTGTCGGATGCCCTCAAACAAGTGCAACTCAATAGCGACTAAGGTTATTAGCTTCGTTATTTTCACTGTCAAAGTTGCTTCAGCCCAACTGGTGCCTATTGGCATAACAGTATGTACATGCTTCATGGTCTTACCTGTGTCCTCCTTCATGTCCCAGTTATCTTTCACTAGCTGACAGCACAAGGTTTCAATTTGCAGTAGCACTGCATGATGGCTTCCCTACATTTGTAACTGGAACCATCCGAGTTTTCCGTTGTGACTGGGTTGATAAAAGGGGATTCATAAACTTCTTGTAGTGTTCTTCATTTGTAACACTGCAATGGGCTGTTTTTTGTTTTTTTTAAACATAACTGAAAAGGAAACATAATGGTCACTTCACTATTTCAGTAATTGATAGTTGGGGCATGTGTTCAGACAAAAATAATAAGCCTGGCACCTTTTCTTCTCCTTTAATGCAGTATGTAGGGGTTCACCAGTTGTTAAAGTAAAGTCACTGGTATATCTTTAGGTGTATGCGACCTCCCTCGTTTCACTATTGTTATTTCTTTGATCCCTAATCAAACTTGAAACTCGTAATTTTCCTTGTACTTTTATTTCCAAAGCCCTTTGTATTATATTTCAGATCATTACTTGTTAATTAATTGTTCATCATATTTTATCCTAATGTCATAACCCGATGCTTTATTTACTTTCTCGTGAGTAGTAGATGTACTGCTACAAAATATAAGGTTTGGGATACTCTTTGTGGATGTATTAATGTGTGTTAGCTGGCAGTTTGACAAGTGTGAATGATTTTATGAGGCAAGGAAAGGCAGGAATTACACATAAACAGGAGCAAGTACACCATACTTACCAGTACACATACACAGGAAAAGTTACTGATAAATAATATTTCACAGCAAATGTGACTTCATACATGCCTGATCACATGCACTACACAATGGCGGATCCAGGATGGGGCATTTGGGGCAAATGCCCCCACCCCAACTCACACACTGTGGAAGAGCCACACTTCTTTTGATATACACCTTGTCAACCCTAAATCAATGTACATAACTCATGAAAACTGCAAAATTACCACCATTTACTGCAAATTCACCTAAAACCAAAGTTAAAACAACTGTCAAACTGCCACTCAGCACCTTCGTACACACTAAGCACCTCTAAAATAATTATCGTGCTGCTGGTGTTTAAACCTTAAGCTTTTAAAACAGATTTTAAGACTTCACACAACCATCTGCAAAAGCCGTAATGACAAAAATCAACTTACTAAGGAGTGATTATTGCTACTTAAAAATTACAGCAACTAACAACAGAATCAGCTCTCCCAAACCACCCCAACTTAGCCGTTTTGTGCCCCTCCCCTTGCCAGCTCCTGGATCCACCCCTGCTACACCACACAAAAAGATTCAAAGAACTCATATACCCAGTTAAAAGTTTGGCTACAGCCCTGGACTATCCACAAACTCTATAGAATTTAATACACTATAGCAAGAAAATCATCGATGGAATCCATTGTGTTAGGTATGTAAAATAGTTTATTGAATCTGTAATGTATCTTACCATGAATTGTCTGACAAATTTATTTAATTTGTTGGATTAGCTCTATAAAATCAGTGAAGAATTCATTCACGATACCATGCATGATTAATAAAGTCTTGCATCAGTACCATAGCTATAGTCCTTACTACAAATTCATCTGTATACCTGTTAGAACTCTGGGATTAAACATTAACAGCAACAATTATTATACATGCAAACACATTCACAAACAATGGATAATACTTATATATACCTGAATTGGAAAACTATGTGTCTATTCGCATTTTGCACTTGAGTTTTGCAACACTCAAGCTCTTTTCCTATAGGCTGGTTCTGTCTTTCCAAAATATAAAGTGTATGTGTAGTCAAGATGCATGCTACTAGCTGTCCAATAATAATTCTTCAATAATACATGTAATATACATACCAATATTCTAAATATCCAAACACGTTATAGAATTACATGACTATTGGGATATGCATTACATGTTATAAAACTACTTGCATGTTCTATTATTATTGCCAAATCAAATAGTATGTGTCCTAACTATACAATAACTTCAAAAGTTCATATATTTTGGAGGACATAATTGAACCAACCAAAAAGCAGTAATTGATTTTTATCGTGAACATTAATTGGCTTGTTTCATCATTTGAATTGATATTTAAAACTATTTTAGGCTCACACTATGAAATATATCATGAATAAACTACTCACATGTGCTAGTCAAAAATTGTACATCATATTTATATGTGTTCACAATTGCATGATTACAATCTGCTAGAGTGTTACATATTATAGCTAACCAGGGCATATACAAAATGTACTATATACAACACTATGACTAATTATTAACTTTCTACATTCAAACTAGAATGCTGACTGTATTCAGCGTACATAAAGTTCCATCAACTGTATAGTTGTATCTTCATTAGTTGTTTCTGATTGTGGCAGCTACGTATTTCAATGTAGTCACTAGTAGGATCTGCCAGCTATTTTTCATAATTCTCTATCCAATCTCAGTATTTAAAAATCTCACAATCGCTGTTTTGTTTTTGACACTGAAATATCTGATATAATTGTTTCCAGATCCAAGCTACTTTTAACTACGTATTTTCCTGGAGGGCCATTCCCTCAAACCCTTCTAGCTACAGCTTGCTATGCATGCTGAGTGCGCTTTAGACACTGGTGAAAACCCTTCAACTATCCCTACATAACTGAATCAACTAAACTGGATAATTCTACAACAACAACAAAAATGCTATCCCCCTATGCCCACCCCTTTACCGGCAATTTACTTATTATGTATGTCCTCTACTGACTATATAATTCAACACTGATAACAGAAACATTTAACAACATCATTTAGACAAATGTAGAAAACCTTGACAGAATTGCATTGTACATATTTATAATACATACGTACATACATACGTACATACATACGTACCTTATCCCATGCTTTCCCAGTTGGCTAGGGAAGATAAACATAAGTTTGTACAAGTATGAACACATACAGGAATAAAGTACCTCCATTGTCGGTCCAAATATTGGATTGACTGCAGCATTGGATACCAATACATCCAGTTTGCCAAACTTGTTAACTGTCTGTGTATGAAATTAGCAGTTCATAGACAAGCAAATAACACAACACACACACTACACAGGTACACATTTTACAGTGATCATCGTATGTACAAATAAATAGTGCTCAACAGGTGATACCACAACCAGTGCTACAGTATGATCAGGTTGAGCTGACACTCCAAGAACTCATGAATGGAATTACGCACACAAGGGATCTTGTAGTAGTATTACTGGAGATGAGCTAGAAAAAATGTTTTCATCCAAACGTCTGACATTTGTGACCTGCTGAGCAAAAACCCAACTAGTTTGCATTTATCTCGAACTTCATTTTATGTCTTCTTTGTTGTCTAAGGGAAAAACCAATGGGCTGTTAAATTTTCAGCCTAATCTGGTGATTACGTTTGGAGTCATAGCAATAACAAGAAGACCAAAACAATCAATTTGCACAGTGCCCATATAGCATATGAATTACAGGCACTTATTTAATCAATCATAAGCAACGAGTGCCGCAGGCTACAGAGCTGGGACTTGTGTCATTGTGTTCACTATGAACTGGGGAATTATTAAGGTATAGTTGTTAGCCTCAGCCCTACATATATACACCCAAACATTGAAGCTAGAATAATTGAGGTTGTTGAAGCAACGAAATGAAGTTACATTTTACCACTACGTAACAAACACACATAACTCACATTTACTTTATGGTACAAAAATGAAACACTTTTAATCAACAGGCAAATTCGATGGTATAATATAAGTTACATCAATTAGGATTTTTTAAACCAGGTGCGCCCACAGCCTGCTGAAGGCCGGCTGTTGGCGCACGCATGGTTTACTGAAATTGTTTTCGTAAAAGTGTGTGTGTGTGTGTGTGTGTGTGTGTGTGTGTGTGTGTGTGTGTGTGTGTGTGTGTGTGTGTGTGTGTGTGTGTGTGTGTGTGTGTGTGTGTGTGTGTGTGTGTGTGTGTGTGTGTGTGTGTGTGTGTGTGTGTGTGTGTGTGTGTGTGTACCTACCTACCTATCTTTGTCCGTATGCACCACGTGAACAAAATCGTTAAATGGAAAAGCAGCTTTTACGTAAGAAGTAAAAGTTAAATGAAGTCTGTATTATACTTCCACACAGGTAAACTTTGCACTGAGGTGGTTTCTTTTCAGTGGTCTGAAATACGGGTGTGGCGACTCTCCTCTGACTGTGAATTACCTTCCTTTTGGGTTTTACAGGCATTTTAACAATTGAAAAACAACTGTGCAGGCCTTGTAGACTACCAGGAATAGCCTATCTCTCCTAGGGATGCCACGATAGTCATGACATACGACATATCGTGACATAAAGCTCCATGATATGATATAGGTTTCTTTATGTCGTGACATAAAATATCTCCTAATAATGCACACTTTTCCATTCATTTTGATCAACTTTGATGCAATAAATATGACAAATAAGTATGAGCAATGTTGGTTGTTGATGTCATAGTTGATGTTTTAAGTTGATATTCTTGCATCAAAATAGCTATACAGTTTCAAGTAACAGCTTCAGTTGTGAAACTTTAAGAATTGCTTATGTCGTGACATAAACCTCTATGACATGTGACATAAAAATTTCTATGTCATGGCATCTCTAATCCTTTCGAGTTGGAAAGGGGGTGTATCCCCTACATACGCGAACGAAAATGAAGAGCAGCTTAGAGGCTTTGTCGAGAGAATTTGTGGAAAAAAAACACACAAGTCAAACTATAAAACAGTTTAGAAGATACTTCTATGCGCAATGTGTTGATAAAAGCGGTTTGTTAAACAAGTGCTTCCTTAGCAGTGCATAGCAACATAATTGAAGAGCTACAAAAATTTCTTGAATTATGAAATACAAGAATTACAATAAATAAATTATGTATTATTGCACAACCAAAAACCTATGTAATACATATAGTTTGTTAATAGCTTAATTTCAGATGAGTTAGCTAGCTGCATGGCATCTGGTTTTTAGAAGTAGCACAACATCAACTTGTTTTCACTGTTTACTGAAGCAATTGATTACTTGCTACCAAAGGACAGCAGGGTAAGACTTGGTAATTTCAGCTGACACTATAAAAGAATGTTACATACATTGTGATTTGCACTGTTAAGGCATCTAAAATCACACTACTGCAAATGAATCCTGAACCTTATGCACATTTGATGTCGGACTCCTCCTACAATCCTTATATTACAGTTCAGTTCTACACGCTGAGCTATAGTGTAGGCTCAGTTCAATCACTCTTTACTTTATGTTTTACACAGTTGTCTCAGAATTTGATGGTCAACTCATATATGGTCAAATCAAAAGCAAGGATCAAATATGTTGTGAAGCGACACCTTCAGTCATTTTTAAGCCAACAATTTTTTGGCTTCTTGAATTCCACAACAGGCATGATATCACTTTATCAAAATGAGTACTCCATCACGATTGACATCTGCTTGTTAGATTCACTGCACTGTTGTTTAAAATTTTCATACATATTAATCTGATTACTGAGGAAAAGCCTCCTTCATGTAAAAAACAACTGGTGTGAGCTTGCTTTGTGCTGCAGGGTGGCACTTTCAATATATCAAAGCTTTTAAAAGCTTCCTAAGCAGTTGGACCTCTACTATGAACTGCTACTGTAAAATATATGCACAGCACTCCACTGCATACATGGGTGAAACAACTGGCAATTAATAGTGTTAAAAAGATGTGATCGAGGATGTGATTTGTGTGCCATGTGAGCCATGTGAGATGCCAAGTCAGTCAAATCACGGCAGGTAAAGTGTACAGCAGTCACTCACCCTTCAGTAGAAGCTGTCACTATGGCCACTCTTCCATCCAGTCGAGGGGTAGCCAACGCCCACGCAAACTTCTACATTGTGTACAAGAGTCCCAATATGTGATGACTTCCCTGCAGAGTGTATCTTACGAACTGACATCGCTGGGAGCTTTCCAGCTATACTCGATGTTCGACCAAACACACTACGAAGGGCGGAAAACATTAGGTCTGCAGAGTGGTAACAGCGAGGGTAAGTCTTTTAAAAGGTCACTGTACACGTACGGATATTTATAGGATCATGTCTTTGAGTAAGTGTCATATTCCTAATAGGCGCCTCGTATTTTGCTCGGATAAAAGTGCTTTTGCGGAACAATGAAACAGATCCAGAGACCTATGTTTTCAATCCGCTCTCTCGTAATGTCAGTTCGTAAGATACACGCTGCAGGGAAGTCATCGTTACGACTGGATGAAAGAGTGGCCATAGTGACAGCTTCTACTGAGGGGTGAGTGGTATCGTGTTTGTCAACTAGTAGGTTTTGCGGTGCATTTTATTTTATATGCTGCTTCTGTACATATTCTTGTTGTGTCCAATGTTTTGCAAAGAAATTATAAACGAGGCGTTTAAATACGCGTGGCCGGGTATAAAAAGAAATTTTTCCCATTTTCTTCATTCCGCCAGGTACAGGACTGGACTGGCAAATTCGCTACATGGTATTGATACCTTGGCTATATAACTAAGCCATAATTTCAATTTTTCGATTGTGGGAGTTGTTTGTGAAATTTCACTCCCTTCTTTCCTTGCGTCCTCTTTTTGTGGAGCAGTCTGGTGGTCGTCAGGAAGGACGAATAGGAAGGGCTTGATTAAGTTCTCGCTGGATTTGTCCTGGTTTGTTCCGCTGTTGTGATATTGTCTGCCGGTGTGCAGGTATTGGAATAAACACCTGTACCAATGTTACATGATACAAGAGGCCATAGCAAGAGATTTATACAACCAATGACAAGAATTGATTCTTATCTATATTCCTTCTTTCCCTCCGCTATCAAACTCTGGAATTCTCTACCCCAACACGTGATTGACTCTAAGGACATTGATCAATTTAAGCACAGACTAGCTGGTCTAGCAACAATTATTAATATTGATTAAGCTATTTGTTTGATGTTTGTTTGTGATCTGTGCACCATACTCTTTTCAGAGGTCTGCACAGTAATAATATAATAATAATAATAAAGCGATTTTGTAGTGGCAATATCTGACGGAACTCTCAAGAGAACAATGGATGAGGCATCCTTGTCTCCGGACGCCAATCAATCGAAAAAGCACCAGGGAAGTGGATCTCCAGAGGATGGAGAAAATTCTTCAGTTCAGAATTCACCTTCGCTATCAGAAAAACTATCTATCGTAAACAAGATATCAGTAGATATGTGCGGTTGCTGTAATCAGCCATGTGATGGTGATGGTGTAGCAGGTCAAGCCTTACAATGTGATTTGTGTGAGTGTTGGTTTCATGCTGTATGTGAGAATATTGGTAACAAACAGTATAAATCTCTTTCTTCGCTTGCAAAATTTGTGCCAAACATGTTATACTATTGCAACCATAACAAGTGCTATTTACGAATCAAACGTATAATTGCTGAATTTGTGAAATTATCAGTGGGTTAGTCAGTTAAACTTTCTGATTTGTTTGAAAACTCCTTTCAAAGATTTGACAAGTCTCTGGTTTCTACTTTGACAGCTCAAATTGGAAAATGTGTTGAAGGTGTTGGTGCATAAATAGAGAATCTACTATCGCACCAGTCTGGCTTCCGGGGGGAGGTTAATTCATTCTCAAAGTCACTCCAGGATTCCTCTGCTCCTTTTGGTACTTCTAACGTGAGAGTTACTCCAGTTATAGATCATGCATCTGCATCATGTGCTATACAATGTATTGTAGATGAACTAGCTGAGAGGGATAGAAGGAAAAAGAATGTTGTTATCTATAATTTATCAGAGGCTAAAGACAAAGAGAGGTTGACAAACTTTCTGCTTCATCTTTAGTTGAAACTGTTTATGGTCTCAAATACCCAATTAATAGAGTCGTACGCTTGGGAAGAAAGATTGAACATAAGCACAGACCTTTATTGGTCTGTTTTGAGTGTATTGATGATAAGGCCATTGTCGTTTCTCGTTCATATTTATTACGCCACCGTGATCAGTATAAAAAAGTCTTTGTAGTTCCAGATAGAACAAAGATTGAACGTGATAAGCACAAAAGGTTGGTCACTGAACTTAAAAAAAGGAAATCTCAGGGTGAAACTGGTTTGATGATCAAGAATGGCAAGATAATTGTTAGATCTCATTGTATGGAACCCCAACCCCATCAATCTGAGGAACAATTGTAGATTTGTAGTTAATAGATAGTGACACATGAACTGAACTGTAATTAGTATAGTTAGGTAAGTAGATTTTGTACATTAGCGTTATACCCTCAATGGGTTTTGCAAATTAACAAATGAATAATAAATAAATAACTTTAACTCAGGGGCGGCGGAACCAGGTAGGCAAATGCCTACCCAACTTTTAGTGGTAGCTATTGAGCCATGTTCCAAGTCCATAGAAAGCGGTCTGGTTGCTCTGATTTATCAGGATCGCTTTTGGTTATTATCACTCGAGATACTCTAATAGAACAGTCAACGATACCCTAATAGAGCAGTCAGTGACTATTCATTCCATTAGACTATATTAGCTATATATTATTTTATAGATGTGAAATTGCCTCCAGATTCAATCGCAGAAAGCAATTTTTCAAAAAATTTCTGGAGCTAGCCTAAGCATGCTGCAAATGCTGGTTGTGTTTGCACAACTATGATGCTGGTGGTGGTCATAGAAGTATGATCTTACAGATGCCTACCCAACTTGTAGATGCTTCCTCCGCCCCTGTAACTTCGGTTGCAGATCGACCTACAGCATGTACCTACATGACACCCCCTAACTTGACACATGGTGGTGATTAAGACTGAAGTAGAACATAGATAATATATACCTTATCCTTATTATCTATGAGTAGACTAACTATGCCCTTAGTAAATCATCCCATTAAGAGAGATTTTGTGTACTATACAGGTGTCATGAATTGGTATTCTCTCTGCTTGTCATGTCAGTAAACCATGAGCAAGGGGGTGGCACTCCAATATATTCTGTACTCCGATCTTCGTCCTCGGTTAAAACAAAAGTCAAAGCAGGGGTGTAGCTAGCCAGAAGGTGGTGGGGGGGCAGGTATCCTCCACAAAACACTCGACATTGTTCATAATTGCATAAAAGGCTAATGACCCAGCCGACATACGGTGTTGTACTATTACAGCTTATGTAACTAGCTACTTAACTACTTCATTACTGATTGCTGCAAGTTATCACTTATCAATGGAAGTATTTTCATCGAGCATCATTGCACCTGCACTCCAACAAATTCATCCACAATCTAGTAGAACTATATTGCAAATATTTTAGTACAAATACAATGTGTCACAGATACTTACGTCAGCCACAGTCTGTGATACAGTCCTAGCACACTGGCACAGTATGACAAGCTTACTCACCTCTGCCGGTGAAATTCAAACGCCATGCTGGTTTTGGCACGAAATCCTAGCTCTACACCTCTTCTGTTAGCAGTATTTGTAAGCTTGTAACGGATCGCCTGACTGACTAACAAAGTAAAAAAATTTAACTGGCATGCCACTGCACTGTACGAAGATCCAGTGTGATCAACTCGGGAAAATAAAGTTGCTGATTGGTCCGTTTAACACTTTATCGCAGTAGGTTTGTAGCATCATTGCATATCACCATGGCTTGCCATTTCTGAGTTGCAACTCTTGCAAAATCACTTTGAGACTAGTCTTTTTAAGTTCGAAAAAAATGCACTATCACGTGAGTAGTGTAGGTTAAATATAGAATTGTGTGTCTAATATTTTCATTATGGGGGAAACCCCTGGGGATTCGGACATGCCCTATTTTTAACGCATCGTTTTATTCATTGCTTGTAACATGCAAGATATCATCATATTATTATCACGTTTCACAAACAAGTTGAATGTTGTGTGTACTCGTGTAGTAGCTCACAAACAGTAATTTGGGATGCATGTCAGTTACTGGTAAGCTTGTGACGGAAGTTTTAAAAAACACCACTTAGTGATGGGGAGGCAAATGCC
Organism: Dysidea avara; assembly: GCF_963678975.1. Classification (NCBI taxonomy): domain Eukaryota; kingdom Metazoa; phylum Porifera; class Demospongiae; order Dictyoceratida; family Dysideidae; genus Dysidea; species Dysidea avara. Next base: position 28,673,176 of record NC_089278.1, on the reverse strand, counting down.
CCCCCCCCCCCCCCTTGGCTATGCCCCTGGTCAAAAGTCAACCAAGAAATTTGCAGTAAACTTAGGTCAAAAGACATGCTTCATTTGTAAAGTGTATACCACAATTGATACTTTTAGAGTTACAACATAACCGTAATTTTACAGAAATATGCAAAAATTTGGTCAAAAGTCAAGTGGCGGATTTTTGCGTAAGTCAAGGGTCAAGGCTTATTTTTTGACTTTGACCGCTTTGACCGAGGACAAAGATCGGAGTACAGGGTATATTGTAGTACCACGAGCCAAAATGAAACCACAACTTTAACTGTGTTTTCTTTCCACCACTGGTACCGCAGCACTGAACAGCCATTTCATGGCAGTATGGTGGTCACATATCAGTAGAGAATGAAGTGCATGTACTAGAAGCACAACAGTGTAGTTTCTGTAAAATGACCATGGAAAGTACTAGTCTCGCATGGCCAGACTGTTTTTTTCCGTGCATTAGGTGGAGAAAAAAGGGTTTGGTACAACTCCAATAGCTGTTTACTTCTGAGCCATCCCCAGACTCTGGGGACACTAATGGAATAACATTGGCCGCAAAGGAGGCACCGATGACGTCAGTAAGTAATCTTGAGATGGCATCAATCTGTTTATCCTTTAAATAAATCTTAATTTGCTCCGATGTCTCTTTTATAGCGTCTTGAAACTCATCATGTAATAAGACTCACAACCGGAACAAGGGTGTATGAATATTTCATTGTTTTACTAATGTCATGGCACCTCCTTTGCGGCCAATGTTATTCAATTAGCGTCCCCAGAGTCTGGCGACGGCTCAGAAATAAACAGCTATTGGAGTTGCACCAGACCCTTTCTTCCCACCCAATACATGGAAAAAAGTGGTCTGGCCACGCGAGACTAGGAAAGTGCCATACCCTTAAATCAAATGAATCGTTTTACTGACTGGCTGACTGAGTAATTAATTCCTTCAGACAAGTGTAACTCAATAATGGCTAAGGCGACGGACTTCATTTTTTCACTGTTCAACATCGCTTCGGCCTGAGAGGTGCCTTTTGGCATATCGCAGTATGTACACTACATTCTTCATGGATTTATCAGGATACTCCTTTGTGTCCCATTCATCTTTGCTGACAATGAAAAATGTCAATTTGGCAGTAGTACATGATGGCTTTCCTTAGTGTAACAGAAATCGTCTGTATTTTTCATAGTGGCTAATTTGATTGCAGAGGTGCTTATTTAACAGTTCTTGATTCCTACTGCTGTGCAATGGGTTAAACATAGCTGACAACAAAACATAATGGAGAGCACAGTAGGGATGTAATACTCCTTATTGTTTTACTGTAATTTAATATCGTACACTACTCTAGCTTGTTTCAGTACTTTTTATCGATGTGCTATGATCCCTACTCTAGTTGAAAATTCCAGTTGTTTTGTGTATTTGTTACCATTGCTGGAGTTAGTACTTGGCCAATAATATAGCATTCTCTTGTATAGTGTTGTCCTTGGTGCTGAAATTTCCAAGTGCTGTCTTCCTTTGTATTACGTATGTTGACTGCAGAGGAGATTCCAGATCCCGACGGTGTTGGCTCTTTTAGCACATATCTAAAACTATCTCTTATCATATCTCTGCTGGCCTACGATTATGGTCAAAATTTATATATATACAGCTTTAAAGTGTGCAGATTGATCCTCTTCGATTTATTGTTATTGAGCTTTACAGTGACCAGCACTGAAGGTCTGACAGCAACATGTGCTGCAGCCTTTGGATTATCTAACCTAGCAAACTGGAACTGGAAACCTAAGAACAGTAGTGATGCACCGATACCACTTTTTCACTACCGATCCGATGCAGATACATTTGAGGCCAGAAATGGCCGATACCGATCTGATACCGATACTTTGCCCCACAGGCATTTCTCACAAGAAACAGCTAGTGATTTAGCGTACAAAACTCATTTACTAATCCCATCAACTGCAGTTTGCTGGTTTTGTGGCTATCAATTACGTGAAGATAAGTTTATGGCTTTAATGAATCTTATTTCGTGGCTTACTTCAGTTTCCACTGTACTAATAATGCTAGTAGCTGGCTTCTTTTAGGGAATTCATGGCTTATATCAGCTTTTTCTCAACTCTGTTCAATGCGCTATGTACGCCGCCATCTTGATAAGTAATTAAATGACGTCATTTAAAGTATCGGTTGGTATCGGGCATTTTTAGCTTTACCGATACAAGTCTGATACCGCCAAAATAAGGCCGATACCGATACTAGTATCGGTATCGGTGCATCACTAAAGAACAGTACTTGACAATAAGGTGTAACAGAAAAGGGCCAAAGAAAGGGAAAAAATCCCTCCTGCCACAGGATTCGATTTGCATTGGTGGTAGGAAATGGAGGGAGTGCCAATGAAAGAGTCTACCTATATATATATATATATATATATATATAGTTATAACACGCTTACGAGGGATATGACTAAAATATACGCACGATTCACGAGAGCGCTCGAGTGAGAGTGCGTATATTTAGTCATATCCCGAGTAATCGTGTTATAACTTATATTCTACACCCCAGTAGATGAAAACAATTATAGATAGTAAGTTATAGTGAAACAGCACCTCCTGGAGATGGAAATCTATAGAAATTCTTGATGGATCAGACGTTTTACACTTTTAATGGTGCCACGCCCACATAGTCATGATTAGTGAGTTATCCACGAAGGAGACAAGAAACTTGTTCCAGTTCCTGAGGTGAATAATTGTTGGTTGGTTTAGGCGCTTGTTATTAGAGACTTGTTTACTGTTTAGATAAGGATTTCGTGGAATGTGTGAAGTTACACCATATATGGTAAGCGTAGCCACAAAGTGTGGTTTATCATGTTATATACCACAGTTTGCCGTGGAACTGATATACCACAGCGCGGCGCTTTTGATCTCAACCACAGGTGTGGTATATATATATGATCTTGTGACTATTCATTGAACTTACTCCAAACAAATAGTTGCTGTAAAGATCTATAAATAGACTAATCATAGTTATGTCTGTAGTTACTAGGTTTAATGAGTTCATCAAAACCATCTTTACTTGTCCAAAGGACTGTTTTACTGTTATAGATCATCTGAATTATCAAGACCTACTATTTACTAGTGTAAAAATAATTTTAAAAATTAAAATATGGGAATAGAGACCGTTGAAAAAAAGTAAAGAAACAAGAGTCAAACAAACCAGCATGTTAAACACACAGAGATTTCTATTTGGACTCAATGGATATGGTAGAAACCATATCAAAACATATGTATGGGATTTGTCAAATCAAGCATTTTCAGGTGGTCAACATTAAAAGTTTTCAAAACACTGGGTTAAACCCTTAAAAATTAAGAATTATGCATTAACTAAATTTAATATCAGTTTAATATCTTTTTTGAAATCTCAACTTGGTAAAAGAAGCTGATTATAAAATCTCATCATTCCCTGTCATTCGTTGTCCAATGCAAAATACATGTATTTTACACTACATACAAAAACACTAATTTACAACCTTTAACTCACAAAATCTCTACAGCACACCATACAATAAAAGAAAGCCCTTGAATTTCTCTATCCAATTCCGACTGTACAAATGGGAAAATGTCACCATAGCGACAGTTATTTACTGTTGATGATGACATAATACGTGCTCCATGCATTAACCTATTGGAAAATTTAATCATCTCGGCGGGAAAATCCCAATTTACAAGTTGTTATCCTCAACCAAATTCGCTAAATTTGGTATCATACTACGCAGTGAAGGATGCTTAATAAGACTCCGACCGTACAAATTGTTAAACAGGTTAGTTTACAAAGATATGCTTCAAAACATGTGTTTTTACGGGCATTCTGAACACGTATATTTCGCGGTACAAGGCTCCTTTTTAGCTTCCCCTTTGTTACTACATAACAAACTTACACATGAATCGAATCGCCTTTCATCAAGGAGTCCGATAAACCAAACTTCTTGTCTGTCAACCAGAGTACGCGGAAGTTATGGCGCTTTGTTTAAAAGATGGTGTTATTTTATATGAAACGGGCGTAACCCATTCGGAAATCCGGAATATCTTACGCAAGTTTTGATATGCTAAGAAAAAAACAGTAGTTTCTCCATAAATTAGGGACAGATACGTGAGTACTGAGGATGCTTCTGTATAAATGTTTATTTGAGTCCAAATAGACATCTCTGTATAGCTGTGTGTTTAACATGTTGACTTGTTTGACTCTTGTTTCTTTACTTTTTTCAGCGATCTCTATTCCCATATTTTAATTTTTAAAATTATTTTTACACTAGTTTGTTTACTTTTTATAAATATGGATACCCGCAAGGCTGATATGATAATTAGAGGTGCTGGTGGTGCTACATATTACTCAGTATCAAGTCAGTCATCATGTACATTAGTAGTTAACTAATACTATCTGTGTTATCAAACACTAATGCATGATGCATGTATTGTCTCCTTACTATTGAATGTATACTTTGTACTACACAGCTTTGATATATCCAACTACGTATAAGCAACATATAGGATGCTGTAGGTAGCAGTATTATGGCTTCAGTTACGTGATCACAAGAAGTTAAGTACCCAGTGGTACACAACAACATTACTGCTCGTAACATACTGTGGTTAATAAATGTAGGTAATGATAAGGTTTCCAAATGAACATGTTGATGTGAATAAATTGGATACTTATCAACACATATTAACACGTTGGTTACCCTTACAGAGATTAAGTCAGATCAATGGCAAAGTGAACCTAAAAGAAGCAAATTTGCATGAAAGTGGATATTAACATTGCAATATGCATTTAAAAATAGGTCATGGATATGAGGGAAGACTTAGGAACGAAAGTTATGTAGTTTTTATCCCCAAAAAGTACTCACATTTTGCTCTAGCCCAGTGAGAAAAAAATAAGAACAAAATGGCTCAAAATGGCAAATTTTAGTTCTTTAAAAAAGTATTTTTATCAAGTCCTTTGACTTCATTTTTGCTAGTGGACCTAAACTTCTTCCAAATTAACTTCTAAGGCTTCTTTTGAGGTTGGAAAAGGTTTCTAAGGTAGTGATTAGTTGATTGTTCTATTAGGATTTTGGAAAAACATAGGTGATCTCTATTATGAACCACTACCATGGTTCATGATACTCTATGCAGTGAGGTTTAACATTATGTCCTCTTCCTTGCAGTATTGGGTTTGCCATAGCCAGAAGGCTTGGCCTAGATGGAGCAACAGTGATGGTTAGTAGTCGTAAACAACAGAATGTTGATAAAGCAGTAGAGAAGTTGAAGGAGGACAGTATTAATGTGGCTGGTATGGTGTGTCATGTTGGGAAAGAAGAAGATAGGAAACAACTGATTCAGGAGGTGAGGAGAAGTGACCATAATGTTATAGTATGTTCACGTTGAGGTGATACCTGAGAAAACAGTTTTAAAAAGACACATGAGTGTTTCTCAGAGAAATAACATAAGATTTCATGGATTAGTTATACCAGTACAGTTGTGAAAAAGTAGACATGTGTAATTTGTCTCCAATATGAAGATCATATCAGACACTGTGCCTTTTTTGCTTCCCCTTTCGAAATGATGAAAATATGTCATACATAAAATGTCAGACTTTTGAATTACGAAAATATTTTAGCATGTGTAGACTATAAATGAGTAAAATTTTGAAAATCCTTTGTGTAATTCATCCAGGATTATTAAAAGTGTATGCAGATATCAGCACAACGTGATTGTACTGTTGCAGTAATACCTGTCAAGTGCTGTTTATTTGTGCATACAACTTTTTAAATATATTTTTTGTTAAGGCTTTACAGCACAAGTGCTGAAGGTCTGTAGGACACGTGGTCCTACAGCCTGTTTAAAGTTGTTACAAAAAGTGTGTTTGAAAAGGTGGAGAAACGAGAAAAAACCCATGACTGGACCTAGGCAGCCTCGAACCCGCAGCCATCTGATTAACGCTCGAACGCTTACAGGAGTCTGCCAGGCGGTCAGGATGTTCTCTCCTTGTCAATTTCAGTATGTGTATCCTAGGAACTCTAGAGAGTGACTTATATCTCAAAGCACCCCATGTGGAACCAAATGAATATTATTAAGGCTTTACAGCACAAGTGCTGAAGGTCTGCTGTTTAAAGTTGTTACAGAAACTGTGTTTGAAAAGGTGGAGAAAGGAGAAAAAATCCATGACTGGACCTAGGCAGCCTCAAACCTGCAGCCATCTGATTAATGCTCGACCGCTTACAGGAGCCTGCCAGGCGGTCAGGATGTTTTCTCCTTGTCAATGTCATGTATATGTACCCAAGGAACTCTAGTCACTGCTCATGTGTTGTGTGCTTGTATATGAGGTGTGTGTGCGTGCGTGTGTTATCATTTGCTCGTCTATGAACTGCTAATCTTATACATAGACAATCAACAAGTTTGGCAAACTAGATATATTGGTATCCAATGCTGCAGTCAATCCAATACTTGATGTACCATTAGTGGAGGTATTATCCCTGTATGTGTTCATACTTGTATAACTTATTTACCTTCCCTAGGCAACTGAGAAAGGATGGGATAAGGTAAGTAAGATGGATCGATAGACAACTGTTTGGATGCCCTAAATATTTCACTACACTTTTTATACTAGTTGTAGAGGGTTCTTGATATCCAACAGTTATTCAGCATGACACTCCTTTACAATTTAAATTTTCCATTATTCATCAGATTCTGCTGTTCTGTTATGGTCTAGCAAACATCTTTGTTGGTACCAAACAAAATTTAATGTCACTTTCAGTGGTAATCAATCTGATAGGGAGAATCATGGTCAAGAACAAAGTATAAAGCCAGAATTTGCAAGGAGCAGAAAATTATTACAACACACATGTTTGGTTATGTATCACTGTGTAATGCGTACATACATGTATGAGGTGTAGATGACATTCATCGCTCATAGTAGGATTAACAAGATTCTGCAGTACATCTTTGGGTAGAACTATTTAGTAGAGGTGTGCCGATATGACATTTAGCCAATAATCTGATAACCAATTACTGATATAAAATAATATTATCAAGCCGATAATCAAATCCAATTCGATATGGTAGCATAGACTTTTTCTTACATTTTCACTCTAAATTTAGTTGTAAAGTGACAGTGTGGGACTTATATCAATAGCCGACCTTATGTAAACAGCACTGCTAAGATATTACTAGAGCACGAGTGCCCATAAATAGTTGTGTATGTATATCTGTATCTGCTACTTATTTACACGTGTTACCGATATGCAAAAACAAGGCTGATATAGCCAATAACCAATAGCCGATCCAATTATCGGTACACCTCTACTACTTACCACCTCTACTGTGATAAAGTGGTGTTGGTTAGTGCTCAAAATGACCTCCAAGTTACAGAAATGTTTACATATTTAGTATGACTAGCTGCCATGTAACAAAATTCTACCAGCTAACATGTTTATCTGATGTACAGAGAGCTTTGCTGTTTACATTATTGTTTTCTGCTGATGTTTCCTTTACTACAGATATTTGATGTTAATGTAAAGGCCAGTTTTTTACTAGCAAAAGAAGCATATCCCCATCTGAAGAACAGCAAGTGAGTTTGCAGTGTACAAAATATTTGTTTACATGCAATACTTTTTTTTTTAATTTATGAAAAGTTGCATGCCGTGTTTTATAAGAATAAGCTACTGTAGAGAAAATGAAGTTTTTAAGTATTATTTTACAATTAGAAAAAACAGAAGTGCAGATTAGTGGTATTACGAGTGGATTTATTGCACTAATAGTTCATAAATAAAAGCAATTCACTTGCCATGTAAGTTTCTCCCTAGTCCCTACCATTAAATATTAACTTGACATTAGCAATACAACAACTACTAGTGAAATATGGTAGTGCTTGACTTCAGTGTTCTTCAATTTGTGATTTGGTTTTTACCCCATGTATTTACTTGTGATTTAATGTGTTTGCTGTGACACTTTGTAGATATATTTAAAGATGAAGTAGGGATCTGTGCGATAAAATGTAGTGAAGCAAGAGATGAATGATGGTATTACAGCATAGCTCTGTGAGAAAATCCCTACATGAGCATATGGTAATAATTATTTTAAAGTAGTAATACCATCATTCATCTCTTGTTTCACTACTTTTAATCGCTTAAATTAATAGATTTCCTTATACTTGTTTGTTTACTTCTTATTTTGACTGGTGAATCCGTGCATACCGCATCAAAAGAAAGGATGGCGCCTGATTTAATGTTTTGTGTGAACACGCACCCCAGCTACCAATTACTGTGAAGTGGCTTGCTTTCAGGTACTAGAAACAAGGAACAGTAGGACAGCGTCTCTTAAAATTTTGTATCAATCTATTGGAAGCATTTAGGGTCATACTGAAGGCACTTTTGAGCTTGGTTATACCTAATCAATACTGCCAAGGAGCCAGGATGGCGTTGCAAAGCATCCAAACTTCCTGCATGATACAGTACAGTCCAATACGGGGTGATCATCATGTTCAAGTAAAAAGAGGTGTGTTCTTTCATGCTCAATTGCTATTAATCTACCAAGATTGTTAATGGGTGTGGTCTCAAACCTATTGTGAAGTTTCATGTATCTGGTATCCAGTACCTTTTATATACAGTAGTGTAAGCGCTTTAAAATAATTTTGTGGCATCTAAATTTGCTGCTCAAGGAAAATGTTAATACCGAAAATTAACACTGGATATGGTTTTGTTGTATGAAGAAGACTACTACCAGGAGATAAAAGGGAAGACAGGTAGACAAAGGGCACAAACTCGTCAGAATCCAAAAGGCTCATACCATTGGTGAGTTTATTATTTTTGGCATAAAATGGTGGCCCTCCAGCCTTGTAGCTGTGATCATGCAGGCAGATTAAAATTCTCTGATTTTTTGAAAATCTATGTCATGCTGCCTGTAAGCGTTTTGTTGCAATACTGTATTTGAACTTAACCATGATCAAACCAAGATACAGGCATTTGGTTTCACTCTGATATACTAAGTAAAATCATCCCACAACATTGTTTCACAGTTGAATTTTGCCGTTCTTTGTAGAACAGTTCAAAGCAGTCACAACACTTCAAAACACTAAAGTGATAATAATTTTTAGAGTAGCTTATCATGATTGAAAATGATGGAGAATCAATTTTGAGTGATTTTATAACAAAGGTGAGTAATTTATGAGATATAGCCACCTTTCATTGTACAATACGTGATCTCTTAGTGATTTTAGCTTAGGATTACTCTGACTGTTCTATTAGAGTATGTCAATCCTCTTATTTTTTTTCAATTTTAAAAAGCTGACTGATTCTGAATACTGGTGAAACTGTGGCTGACCTACACCATAGTTGAGAAAGAAACAAGGAAGGCAAATAATCAAGTTATGCTGCATTGAAGGTATCGGTCAATTAGTTAATTTAGTAGAAAATTCAGTTAATGACAAAAATTTCATAGAAACTAGTTTGAAGTGTTTGGGGTCATTCTGGAGGCTTGATGATGCCTAACCAAGCTGTCGTAAAGGGAAAGTGAGGCTGGTTGTAGGATAATTTTGACAGAAAAAGCCCAAACCTTCGTGATCCTGTACAACATGTTTAATGATGTGACAACAACAACATACTTAGTACATAAACCATCAATAATGAAGTGGATGTAATTATTATCACTAACTAAATATTTCTGTATTTATATTCGATCTGTTATAAATAACTTCAACTCTTTAAAGGTGATTTTCGTCACTTCAGGATGATATTTAAAGGAGACATTTTAGGTGGTGCACACCATTTTAGGGACTATCTCTACTTAAACAGTAATGTGTATACATATATATCTCCTTGTCATCTCAGTTCCAATTCTGGAACCATAACCTTTAGAATAACTTATCAATTTCAGTACTAGTTCATATAACCTAAATTTAGACTATGGTACAGCTCATTTACAGGGTTACTATATCACTTAGTCACCTGACATTACAAGTTTAATTGAAGGTTAAACAGTGTTAACTTGAAGGTGACCATAGCAACATTAGTCTATGGGACTAAGGTTAAGCACTGTACAGGCAAGGTGTCAGTAAGGTATCAGTAAACAACTAACAATAGGGTTAGCTTGATCACTATGCATTGTGGTATGCATTAGAAGGTATCAACAACAGGTTTGAGGTGGTACCATATGTAGCAGCTAGCCTGTTCTAGATCATTCTATGCTATAGCAGGGCAGCAGTGGCAGCTAAAGAGCAGCAGTATCACCAATTGTTTGCAGTACTGGAAACGTTTTATCCCACCCAAAGGTCCCTCCCCTTCTCTTTCTTTCCACTAACTCATAGTATCAAACTATGGCTGGTTAGTGTGACATGGATTGCTTGCGCTGTAGCATATCAGCTAGGAGGGACCATATAGGGAATCTGGTGTGAGTAAGTTGGCATACCACCAAATATACTAGCCAGAGCCTTATCATAGATGTTGGGGTACATGACCCAATCTTGGCGGGTCACGTGATCTCACGTGACAAATTAAGGGTCAGATCTTAAGGCTACAGCGCTCCAGCCCATTCTCCCAATCTCGATATCTTATTGTGTATGGTCAGTGGTACACACTGGTATACAGAGGTACACCTGGGAACAAGTTAAGCTTATTTAGTCACCTACATATGTTCATTTAGTAACCCGCCTTCAAGCAATGATAAATAATTATAATACGAAAGGCACACTGCAGTACTTCATAATACTGTAATAGTCTTCTTCTCCGTGTTCCACAAATAATACTGGACAAATAGTAGACTAAACCAGCATATGTACTGTAGCTCTAGCTGTTACTTTGGTTACCGGTTGAATAATTATTTTTGTGGGCACTATAAGGACTTCAGGAAGAAACTGTTCCGTTGTTCTGCATTGTTCTTTCACTCCACACTCATGCTCTAGCTATAAAGGTACATACTGTAAACCATAGTCTAAATAAGTTAGACACCAAGACCAACAAGAACTAAGTGATGTAGGAACCCCTCTGGCCCTTAGTAGCGTCCTCGCTATGCCCGGGACACTACAGCCTCAGGCCATCGGGGTTACTAAATCGCTTTGTTCCCTTGGTCTTGTTGTCTAACTATTGTTTAGAATTGTCACTTTATTTCTATAAGATATTTAATAGTGTGCTAAATCGTGGGTTTTGATTTGATTATTTCATGTATCTGTGAGCTATTATAGGAACTATCATCAAACTACAGTTACAAAGCCTGATGCTTACAAAGGGTGGTATGACCTTATATGGTGCTCTTCTACTTTAATATAATTGGAAACCAGTTAGCGATCTTTCTAGAAATGCCCCTGGTAACATTGTAATGTTGTGTCATGGGTGGTAAAGAGACGAAAATGAAGAGGAGTGTCCTCAGTATTTGGTGCACTTTCATAAAATGTGATACGTTTGGCACCATTTTTTATTTTGATGCAGTTTGCTTGGGTTCACCAATCAAAAAAATAATGTTGTTACAAAAATACACTGTAGTAAACAAACAAATACAAGACAAAATTAGGAATCTTAAATTCAAGGGAACATAAGAAATAAAAAGCAAGGTTGCCTACATAGTACACCTGCAGCGATACTGGTTGACATTTGATCCCTGGTCTATATTATTGAAAACTGAAGTAGAAATTAATGTACATTTAGTATGGCTGCAAGTGTAGGCATCCTCCATTGCTTTTATGTCTGATCTCTTGAATTTAAGATTCCTTGTACAGTATTTGATACTGTATGATTTTGACCAGTTCCATTATTAGTTCTAGTACTTGATAAAATTTTCTTAATAGTTTTAGTTCTAGTTCTAGGATTAAAACTAATCATTTGGTTTCAGTACTGAGAACTGGAGCAACACCACCTACTGTATTTTGTTATGGATATATTTCAATTGTTTTCACAGCAATGGCTCCATTGTATTTGTATCATCGGTCGCTGGATTTTCACCACTGTCGGTAAGTGTGTTGTGTGTGCGAACATGCATGAGTGATTGAGGTCACACATATATTTTGTATACATCACAGAGAAGTGGAGCATATGGAATCAGCAAGACTGCCTTATTTGGATTAACTAGAGCTCTGTCTGTAGAACTAGGAGTTGAAAATATTAGAGTTAATTGTTTAGCACCGGGAATAATACAGACTCGTTTTAGTTCTGCAGTGAGTGACCATGTACAGTCAATATTGTATCATGCCTGATCATTGCATCCGTCACACAAATAAAAGCAAATATTTAATTAAATTAAATGGGTATCAAGATGATTGTATATTGTGCTTGTAGATGTAACAACTTAGAGGGCTAGAGCATTTTACATTTACTACAAAAGAAGGTCAAGTTCCAGATTTATATACTCTAATAAAACTATTAAAGAAAATCCTACAAACTTTTTTCTGGACAGATTAATAATTTTTAATTGATGTGTCCTCAGTGTTGTATAGGATTTATTAAATCATACCCCACCTTTGTGAGGTTTCTTCCTACACCAACAACAATGTTTAAGTGTATAAAAGCATCCAATAGTTTAGTTGTATTACTAATCATTGTAGTGTTTGCATGATTTGTATGATTTGTTAACATTGACCTTAACATATGTACTTGTGCTTGTGATTTATAATCGAGTGTACATGTTTTTGTCAACAGTTCTGGATGAATAAAGCAGCTATAGAAAGTGATATTGAAAGACAACTTAGTATAAAAAGGTACGTAAGGAAGTGTGTATGTGCCTACTGTGACACCACATGGTACAGTGCTAGGGAACAGGTATCATAGAAAACACTAGTACTGTATAGTAGGGATCTTGTACTTTTCTAACATAAAATACCACCCAAATACCAACCTCACTTTTCCTACATGGTGACTTGTACGTACATATTGGTGTAGTCAAGCCCAATAGTGCCCTTAGAGCAACTCAAATGCTTCTGATGAGATACTAAAAGTACTCTACATGCCTTCAGCTAAGCACAACTTCACTGTGGTAAACACTACAGGCCTGATTGATTTCTTCACTGTTTGATGTTGCTTGAGCCCAAGACATGCCTATCTGCCAACTGCAGCAGTTGCAATACATGCATCATGGACTTACTTTTAGGTATTAATTAGTGTATAGCATGGTAATGACTTTAGTTGTGCTGGCTATCATGAGAATTGTTTAATGAGTAGATTTGTTGCAGAGGCACTTCTTGTACTGTTCCTCATTTGTGACATTGCATAATGGGCTGAATATAGCTGAAGCAAAATGGTCATTTCACATTACAGCAATTAACAGTTGAGGTGTGCATTTATTTGTTCAATTATTGCAAGTCTGATACCATTGTTTCCTTTGATGTCGTATACGCTGGTTCTCTAGTCATAAGTTATGCAAATAGTAAACAACCAGCTTTAAAGAAATATTAGAAATTTTCCATATAAGTAGGGATCATAATATACATAGAAATAAAAAGCAAATGCAAGTAAAAGTTATACGTACTATACTATAGTGGACACTTAGTCCTGGCTATATGGCTATATGGCTATACAGCTATACTGTTGACAGGCTGCATACAAGTACAGTAGGACCTTGATTATCCGAACTCGATTATCCGAACAGTATAAGTGATGGTTCTATTAGAGTATTTTGCCATTAGGTGAATGTTATATTAGAGTAAATGTATGATCTATTCGAGTAGTTGAACGCAACTCTGTATATAAATGAATGGGCTTCATTTGTATGATTGAACTGGCACACAGATGTTCAGATAATGGAGGTCCTACTGTAATTAAATGTACACCAGTATAGCTACAAATGTTGGTAACCTCCCTCTTTGTTCATGGTTATGCTTGTAAAATTTCTGCTTATGTTTCTCACAGATTTTGATTTTGATATCAGGACACATAATAGTGTGTCGTGCGGCCAAGTCCAACTAGTGTGGATGTGTGACAGGCAAGTGTGTATTTTATAGGAACCAAGGAAACACTGTTTTCATGCATTTGTTGCTTAATAGTGCTTAATTGGAAATTAACCAATTTTGCTGCAGAAACTCCCTCAGGGTAGGACACTTCCTATTCCAAATTTGACCGCCCAGCCATCACTGAGATATGCGCCTTCCAAGTTTGTCTTATTTTCTTCATCTTCTACTTTTTTTTCTTTTTTTTTGCTCCTCTCGTTATAACTTGCACTTGCTTAGTCAATTGATTTCGAATTTAGAGGGCAGTAAGGGCATAATGCAGCACACTTACAGCCTAATTTTCATACAGATCAAACTAAGAATGATGGAATTATGCACAATTTTGAAAATTACAAAAGTGATTTGTTGTCATGGCTACAGGGTAATCCGCTTGATGGAATAACTTGAAAATCAGTCTGTGCATGAAGTTACTATTGTAGTGCAAACCTTTTGTGGTTTGAAAGTACTGCGTGTATTACCTAAGAGATATAAAGCAAAATCAAGCATGTGAAAAAAGTGCAATTGAGATACTCTAATAGAACAGTCACTGAGATGTAAAAATATGTGCACAAAAATTGGAAAAATTTTTCCAGATTTTGAACAAGGACCTCCACACCTATATGCCTAAGTCCTTTCCACTCTACCACCACTGTCTATTTCTCACCTCACTTAATTTCTACCTTTTAAATGAAAGTTCTGGTTTAGTACACTAGAATGATAACTTATAGATCTGTCAGTGGAAATTCTAGAACATTCTATATGTGCTGTATTTAAGTACTCAGAAAGAATGTGTGCGCTATTAGAGTAAATTATGTGCGTCGTGCGACCAAGTACAGCAAGTGCGGGCTACATACTCATTTTATGGAACCAAGAAAACATTGTTTTCATGTATCCGTAGCTTGATATTACTTGAATGGTACTTAATAATTTCTGCTGTGGAAACTTCCTCAGGGTAGGACATCTCCCATGAGTTGGATCTGCCCAGCTATTTTACACCTTCAATTCTTCGCAGTCTTCAATGATTCCTGTAGTAAAGGAGAAAAGTACAAAGGCGAGATAAAGGGAAGTGTCAAGGCCAACCATAGGCTGGCTTACAAAATGAAATGATATCCACACAAAACAGCCAAGCTGTGAAAAAATGTGTGGCCTTAAAAAGCCTGGGTATAAAAAGGCCATGAAATGGCTGCAATGATGTTAATGCTAATAAATTTTAATAATAGCTGTGTACATTGTTTGCAGTCATTACTTAGCTACCACTTTTGATTTCACACTTTTTTTATACCTATACCGTAGAGTCGGGTTGTTAAGCGCATATATCTGTTAAGCGCATATTATTTGTTAAGCGCATACACATTTCTTGTAATTAACCATGGATGATAAGCACACATGGCTAAATGCGACGATAGAGCTACACACAGCTACACACAGCAAGAAACGGCAAGAAAAGTTGAAAGTACTGAAAAATTAATGTCTCCTCAAGCGCTTGCATCTCCCTTGAGGTCTCCCTTCGCTATGTATACAGCAAATCAGCCATCTGGATAGTGATAATTTATTTCGTTCATCACGAAGGAATTCACCCAAATATCCTTACATACTGACATGGTGACCGGTACAAACTATTAACTACTCTATTACAATGTAGTGATTCTGTGTTACACTCACCATAATTATTTATTAGGCGTATGTGCCTAACAGATAGTATGATCTTTACAAAACGTCGCTTAACAACCTGACTTTACAGTAGTATGTTCACGTTGAGCTGAATCCTGAAAAACAGCTAAAAATTAAAAGTGGATTTTTTCTCAACAGAGTTAACATTTCAGCCAACCAGATAATTATTGCTAACAGCAAAGGTGTCAACAACAGACATGTACGGTTTGGCTCCATTACAAGTTCAGGAAAGGGCTGTAATGGACACTGTACTTATGTGCATAAGAAATGTATTGTGAAAATTTTGATTGGCCGTAAATATTATGTCAAACGTTTGAACAAAAAGATTTTGAAATATTTTTAGCGGGTCAAGCAGTACTACAAATGAGCCAAATTTCAAGATCGTGTAAAATTGCATCCATGAGTTATTAAATGTTTTTGAGGATTCAGCTCAACGTGAACATACTATAGGCTTTTGTAAGGCCGCAGCTTTTTTCACAGCTTAGCTGTTTTTGTGCAGATTTTGTTACCTGACTATTGATGATACCATTGTCAGGTATCCTGAAGTGGGGACGATGCAGCTATTTAACCTGACATAAGGCCCTGTACTTTTTGCATTTTTTTTTAGTGATACTTCCGTATTACCCTGTCCAAAATGCAGAAAAGTTTGAACCACAAACAAGTGGGAAAAGGTTTAGTATGTGACTATCATCTAACTATTTCATGCGAGTCATCTGGACATAATAATGGGTATCACATGATATACTAATGATGTATATAATCATGTGTGTATCACAGATTGCACATCCGTGGTCACCAATGTCTATGGTGTCACATGAAAATGGGCCAATGAGAACGAAATTTGAATGAAAGTCCTCACATTTGATTGGCTATTTGGTCGAATTCAAAAAAAAATTATGACAACGGATGCGCAATCCACAATATCGCATGATATACTATAGTCATGTGTGTATCACATGACACACTAGTCATGTGTGTATCACATGATATACTAGTCATGTGTGTATCACATGATATACTAGTCATGTGCGTATCACATGATATGCTAGTCATGTGTGTATCATATACTTCTTACAGAATAGGTCAACCAGAGGATTGTGCTGGTATAGTTTCACTCCTGTGTTCTGATGATGCTAGTTACATAACTGGAGAAATCATTCTAGTAACTGGTGGAGTGGCATCAAGATTGTAACAATTAAAGTGTATGCTGTTTTTTTTTTTAAAATATACATTAAATCCCACGAATTTTACAGCAACTTATGGTCTCAAGTGTATGCATACCACAAGAGTAATTGTGACATGAACCAGACCAAAAATTTTGTCTTCCGTATTAATGTTTATATGGTCTAATGATCTACCAATTCAGCTGTGTTCAATTAGAGTGTTTTATCAACAGGCATATGTTCTATTAGAGTACTTGAACAAAGTTTGTACTTTTCAGATATACAAACACTCTTTCTCATTATTAGTTCAGATCCTCCATTATTCTAACCATTTAGAGGAGACTGTAGTTCTATAAAATTTAGAGTTGGCATATTTAACAATACTACCTTGCAGTCCTGTGTGGATCGAGGTACATTTTGAAAAGTGATTATTGTATTCTTATTGTTAAATTCCTTTGATATGTCACACAAACCATACTACAAAAATTTCCTTGTCTACAACATATGTTGCTACATATTCATCATATACATGGTGTAATGGTCAAATATCTCTGCTAGTAGCTACATATTAGTTCAGATAATCAACTGTCCACTGTACTAGCTAGAACCATATAAACATTTAGAAAATTTTGGGGTTGCAGTTTTGTGTTACAGTTTTATTGTATTGTTATTGTTCAATACCTTTGCTATATGTCACAAGGACCATAGTACAAAATTCTTGTCTACAGCATGTGTAGCTACATCATTGTACACTCACTATGTACACATTCTTGTTTGTACATGTTATGTCTGTGTTTCTGCTGGTAGCTACCCCTTTCCTCCCCTATATCACACCACATATAGTACATTAGCTAATCCAGAAGGAGTGATGTAAAATGATGTTCTGAATCCCTAGATTTAGTACTATTTTAAATTTCTTCTTTTTTTTGTATATTTTCCATATTAGCTATTGATTGACATGTAACTATGACTTACATGACAGTAGCTATAGCCTATTGTATTTGATTTTATTAATATTTTTGTAGTACTCTAATAGAGCGCATGCTTTTTCTGAGCACTTACAATGCATATAGCTAGAATTTGCATTGATGGTCTATGAAATTACAGAATCTTTCCATTCTGGTGAAATAAACTAGAACTTTCATTTACAAGGTAGAAATTAAGTGAGGGTAAGCAAGTAGCAGAGTAGTAAAGAGTGTGGGCATATAGGTGTGGAGGCCTACGTCCCTGTTTCAAACCCTGAACTTTTCTAAAACATGTTTAGTAAATTTTTGCTTCACAGTGATTGTTCTATTAGAGTATTTTGATCATGCTTGTTTCACATGCTTGGTTTTCCTAAAATCAATATACAGATTGGCTGACCATTATATATAGCATGGACCTTTTGTGATTTGAAAGTACTGAGAGTATTAGCTAAGGAGAATATAAGAGAAATTTACCTTGTTTCTGTAACCCTAGGCCTGTAGGCATGACAAAAAAATTTACACGTGCAATTTTTGAAAATGCTCGTAACGTTGCACCTTTTCTACCAGTCTGTATACAAATTGGAAGATAAATATGCTCTTTTATGTCCTCCAAATTTTGATAGAATCCAATAAGGCTGTTTGAGTTATGACAATTTTTGTAAGTGGTGTGAAAAGTAAAATAAACGGAAGATAAAGAAATTCAAAGAAAATAAGATGAATGTTAAAGACACATATCTCAAAGATGGCTGACTCAAATATGGTATGGAAGTTGTCCCACCCCAAAAGATATTTCACAGAATAAAATGTACTGTTTTTGTGTAGCTACGTATTACTTGGGTACAAATGTGTGATAATTGCACCCCTGTACACTTGCTGTCATGTGCCTGGATGCATTGACTTTCATTGGCAGCACTACACATTATCATGTGTCTGATAAATATGACAGCAAAATAGTTTGAAATTTATGGAAAAGTTGTGCAAACCAATAATCTGCTGTACAATATTGTATATAGAGATTTGTAAGGACAAAAATTTTAAGGCTTATGAAAATCAAAAATAGGGTTCAATACACAGAGTGTTGAGGTTGCAGTCATTTTCACTTTCACGAATATATTTTAGTATTTTTTTTGAAAATTATTGACTATTTTTTTTGAAAATTATTGACTATTTGCAGTTAAAAAGCTGTTTTGGCAAAGTTACCAAGAGTAAATAATTTTCTGTAGGATATGCAGAAATTATATGCAGCAAAAAAAACCAACTTTGGACTCTTGTATATTACAGTGGGAAGATGTACAATTGAAATGAGAGGTAAGTGGTGTGATCTCTGCGACGGACGATTTTTTCTATACCACAAACACTTGCTGCTCTATTATAGGGTATTTGAATGTTCCATTGGAGTATAACAATTTCAGCCCAACTCCTATAGAAACTTTAGTTTTGGCAAGATATCATTCTGAGGGTTTGCTTTCATCCACCTAGTCCCCACCTTTTGACCATCTACAATTAAAAAACCAAATAAATGTTTTGAAATTTTCAACCACCGTCACTATGTACTAATACGATGAACACAACGTACTGTCTAGAGGATTTCAAAGTGGATGCAGTGCTCTCAACACTGTCACCATTAATTAATGTAATGTAACATCAATCTAATCGTTGTACATCAGTCCAATCAACCATTACTGAAAGCAGCTGGGTTACACATGATTGTATTAGGCTACCAGGTATGTATGTATGTAGACCACAGTATTCTCAACATGTAGATGTGGTCTAGTAGTGCATCCTGAATAACAGATTCAAATTTATTATAACAGATGTCAAGCTTCAATTATTGATTGATACTTTCCAGGAGATTTCTTACATCCATTCTTTAAAGACATGCAGGTATTCTTCCATTCTTGTGGTAGGACTTCATTGTCAAGGGTTTCTGGAAAATGATGATTAAGAGAAAAAAAAATCATATGTAAACTTTTTTAAAAAGCCTATGGGGTGAAGCAAGTCTGGTCCCGGTGATAATTTCCAAAAGTCTTCACTGTATCAGATGGGGATGTTGTCTAATGCTGATTCCAATAATTGGTATCCTCAATTGTAAACACACTGCTGAAATATTTGTTGAGAACATCTGCTTTGTCCGATATTCCCATCTTCATATTAGAACCCCTGGTTTTACGTTTAGTGTTAACATCATACAGTATGGTATAGCACTGTATATTAGGAATCATGGAGGTTTGCACTTTCTCTCAATAATATTGACCAGTAACCAGTCTCACAATACCATCCTGGTGCCTTGACAGTATTGGTTAGGTATAACCAAGCCCAAAAGTGCCTTTAGTAAAACCTGAAATGCTTCCAATAGGTTGCTGCAAATTAAAAACAAAATATTAGTGGAATTTTCTCCTGACCTGCCTGCCTGCCTGATGCCCTCAGACAAGTGCAACTCAATAATGGCTAAGGTTACTGGCTTTGTTATTTTCCACTGTCAAAGTTGCTTCAGCCCAACTGGTGCCTATTGACATACCACAGTATGTACATGCTTCATGGTCTTACCTGTGTCCTTCTTCATGTCCCAGTTATCTTTCACTAGCTGACAGCACAAGGTTTCAATTTGCAGTAGCACTGCATGATGGCTTCCCTACATTTGTAACTGGAACCATCCGAGTTTTCTGTTGTGACTGGGTTGATTGCAGAGGTCCTTGAGGTTCTTCATTTGCAACACTGTGCAATGGGCTGAACATATAGCTGAAAAGGAAACATTTTGGTTACTACACTATTTCAGTAATTGATAGTTGGGGTATGTGTTCAAAATAATAAGCCTGGCACCATTTCTTCTCCTTTAATGAAGTATACGTGGGTTCACCAGTTGTTAAAGTAAAGTCACTGATATATCTTTAGGTGTATGTGACCTCCCTCATTTTACTATTTTTATTTCTTGGATCCCTAATCAAACTTGAAACTCGTAATTTTCCTTGTACTTTTATTTCCAAAGCCCTTTGTATTATATTTCAGATCATTACTTGTTAATTAATTGGTCATCATATCTTATCTTAATGTCATAAGCCAGGCCCGTAGCCAGGGGGGGTTCGGGGGGTTCGGAAGAACCACCCTCTTGGAAAAAAGGTCCACAATTTTTGGTATACAAGTCCAAATTTTCAGGAGCAAAAGTCCATTAGCTACAGTTTACTAGATACCACTAATAAGAAACTAAATTAAGCGCTTCGAGTAACTCATTCATTGCATGGATTAAATGCAATGCAAGATCGAGATACTCTAATAGAGCAGTCAACCACTCTAATAGAACAGTCACAATATTTGGACCTTTACTAAAGGTCCACTTTTGGTCAAAAAGAACCCCCCTTTCAAAATCCCTGGCTACGGGCCTGTAAGCAGATGCTTACTTTCTCGTGAGTAATAGATGTACCACTACAAAATAAGGTTTGGCATAATCTTCGTGGATGTATTGGTGTGTGTTAGCTGGCAGTTTGACAAGTGTGAATGATTTTATGAGGCAAGGAAAGGCAGGAATTACACATAAACAGGAGCAAGTACACCATGAACTACTTACCAGTACACATACACAGGAAAAGTTACTGATAAATAATATTTCACAGCAAGTGTGGCTTCCATATACATGCCTGATCACTACACCACACAAAAAGATCCAAATAACCAATATACCCAGTTAAAAGTGTGGCTACAGCCCTGAACTATCTGTGAACTCTATAGAATTTAGTACACTGTAGCAAGAAAATCATATATGGACACACACATTCACAAACCATGGATACTACTTTTATATCTGAATTGGAAGCACCCATATAGTATCCATGTAAAACTATGTGTCTATCCATACTGGATTTTTTTTGCAACACTCAAGCTCTTTTCCTATATATGTATATATATATACCACTTTGACACCTCAGATCAAAGGAAACCACAGGGTTATATATCACATATTGCCCTGACCACAGGGTGATATCTAGATATCGCCCTGTGGTTAGGGCGATATCATGATATAGCCCTGACCACAACTGTCTTTGATGCTGAGGCAGCTACAAAGCATTAGTTCCCTTTGATTGTTTATATAGAGATGCTTAAAGTTTTGCATTGTGGGTTTGAATTAGAGCTGCTTAAAGTTTTGTACTGTGGGTTTGAGTTAAACACGTTAGTTTAGTTAGGGGCATTGTTGTGAAGCAAAAAGAATTGAGTGAGTCAGCATTGCATAGTTCAGTTACCAAGCATCACTAAATAATCATTTTTGTAATGTGGGAATTGTTTTTCTACAGAGTACATTTCAACTGCATGAAAAGATGCCTCAAACATTCACAACTATATGTCTAAGTGTTTATTTTAGCACCTTAGGTTGCTTTATTCATCCACAATGTGGTTATTTGGTTTAAAATGGTATCACTACAACCAGTGAAACCCACAATCATTTCATTTTTGTACCCACAATTTAAACCCACAATTGATGTTTGCAAACCTGTTTATAAAAGTAATGTGGTGAATGCAGGTTTGTCTTCCTTCACCCATTAGGTGAGCATACCAGAGTAGTATATATTACTTATACCATGGCCACTCAGGATTTGCCTGAGATATATTCCCGCGTCCTCGGGCCTGCGGGCTTGGGCATATATATCAGGCAAATCCCTCGTGGCCATGGTATAACTTAAATATATATATATATATATATATATAGACTGGTTCCATCTTTCCAAAATATCAAGGTATATATGTAGTCAAGATGTATGCTATTGTCCAATAATAACTCTAGATCTTCCAATTGATTTTGTAATAGTAGCAGTACAACATCAGAACATGCAATACATATACCAATATTTAGGGATGAGCCTATTTTGCATTTTTTTCATCTATTTTTCTTTCCAGCAATTCTTTTATTTCTTGCCTATTTTTCTCAATATTTTGCTCAAAAATTTTCCAATTTGCTGAGCATCAGTAAAAATTAATTGCAGTATCTCAAGCTTACAAGCATGTGTGACTGCTCTATTAGAATATTTTGTATGTAGTGAGTGACTGCTCTATTAGAGTATCTCGATCTTTTTCATACAAGATGAGCTAAGTTGACATTCCTTGGTGCCCATTTTTCCAAATTTCCACCTATTTTTCCAGCATTTTGCTCTTTGCTTTTACCAACGTATTTTTCCAAAAAAATTGCCGGCAAAATCGGCGTATCCCTACCAATATTCTAGAATCCAAACACATTATAGAATTACATGAATATTGGGATATACATGTTTCATATTATTGTAGAACTACTTGCATGTTCTATTATTATTATTGCCAAATCATGTGTCTTACATAATAACTTTGAAAGTTTATATTTTGGAGGGCATAATTGAACCAACCTAAAAGCTGCAATTGATTTTTTTATCATGAACATTAATTGGCCTGTTTTATCATTTGAATTGACATTGACAACTATTTCAGGCTCACATTGTGAATTATATCATGAATACATAAAACTACTCACATGTGCTAGTCAAAATTGCATATCATATTAATATGTGTTCACAATTGCATGATATAATCTGCTAGAGTGTTACATATTAGCTAACCAGGGTATATACAAAATGTACTACAACACTATGACTAATTGTCTACATTCAAGCTAGAATGCTGATTGTATTCAGCGTATATAAAGTTCCATCAACTGTATAGTTGTATCTTCATTAGTTGTTTCTTGATTGTGGCAGCTACGTATTTCAATGTAGTCACTAGTAGGATCTGCCAGTGTCTTACAAAACCATGGCAAGCCTTCTGACTGGCAACAGTAGTTAGGAGGTTTGCATGCTTGGCCTGCCCACAGCGGGTTAGTGTAAAATTTACCTGCCTCTGGCTCATCATCAACTCCACTGTCGCAGTAATAATCATTTCCAATAAATGCTGGAACTACACCACTGTATTTCTGAGAAGTACATGGGCAGTATAAGTTTGAAGAGCCACTCGGCATTCTTTGAAAACCAGCTGCATAGGCCCAAATGTGCTCTCTGTTCTCACCATGGCTGATAAGTATTCCATCCAGAATAGTATTTCTATCTGGATCATTGAAATAGGGACCAAATGCATTAGTACGTCCTACCTGATACCCTACTACTCTACCACACACTTGACTATAAGTTATTCCATAGGTAGAAAACTGAGCAACAGCACATCCAGCGTTTAGGGCTATACCACCACAAGAACGGATTGGAGTTTTATAAAGGTTTAGGTTTCCAGGGCAAGATGATGTCTCAGATGACATATTAACAAAAGCCACTCTGGTCCATCCTTGGCTACCACAGCGTCTGTTCTCCATGTCACAGTAGACTTTCTCAGGAGCGCTTGCCAGCAAATAGTAGCCAGAAGGTGTGTCTGGGAATACAGAGTAGATTTCCTCACATGAGGCATACTTCAAATTATTGGTATAGACCTCATCCTGATACACAGAGCAGAGCACTAGCAAGCACAATCAGCAGTTGAAAGAACATCACTTTGTCTTGCATACAGACTTCAGCACATTAACACAGAGTCTAACCATGCCTACTTTTATACATGCACATTAGCAGCCATATAAATGTGTGGTATAGTGAGCTTTGAATACGTAATATCAGGTGCATGCATGCATGAAACTGTTTCTGGATATTGTTAAATAGATGTGTTTACCACTTACTGCTTAGACTTAGTAGAATGATGCTAAACACTTAGTAAGTCTAATGCTATGTGGTTTCATGGCAATCACAGGAAGCAGGCAAATTATCCTCATATTGTAGTCAGTGTGGTGTTGTCCTAAAGGTAGTGGTGAAGCAGGGAGTGATGTTTAATCCTACACTTTTGTGGACTGGTCAAGTGTTGAATGTTTGCAAGAAAATGACATACTACCTCAACTTAATTAATTCACACAAAGCACTCAATTACAGGTTCGAGGCTGCCTAGATCCAGTGATGGATTTCTCCACCTTTTCAAACATGCTTTCTATAACAACTTTAAACAGGCTGTAGGACCAGGTGTCCTACAGACCTTCAGTACTTGTGCTATAAAACCTTAATAAATAAAATACTTAAACTATTGACTGATCCTCACGTCATTTCACACCTCCTGTGTCCTGTCAATGTGGGGTCCTTCTCTTACACAGCATTTGTCACAATGTCTGGTTTGTCTCAAGAATAGAGCTATTCGCCTATTCGTATATAATACTAAATAGATCATGACCATCTTTCACAGTATATTAGCATTTGCAGTAGCTATAATGCTATCCAATTCCATTCTGTTTGTGTCATGTTTCATCAGTACCAGCACACTAGATGTATCCCATTGGAGCCACCTATTCACTTCGGAAGCACCCAAGATCATTATTATACCAGGGCTAAACCATTTTTTGTGACTCCATATACCTTTTCACAACTTTATTTTAGACACAAGACATCCCATTGGTGGAACAGTGTACCAACTTCCCTCCATGCTACTATTACAAGGCTTCATTATAATCTGTTTTGCTATGACTATTTTTTTGTATTTCACTGTCTTGTGTGTATATAGTTATTGTGTTTTAAATAGTTGTAATTGTGTTGTTGTGTATTGCTTGTTGTAGTCTATATTGTATGTTTGTGTTGTAATGTTTCTTTTGCGAGGAAGAATGGCTATAACTGATTGCTTGGAGACTAAACTATTAATCTACCAATCTTAGATCAACGTATGGTACTTGAGTAATAAATGAAAAATATGTGGCTAATGCAGTTGCATAAAATCATCTTCTAAGTAGGCTAGCTAATAGCTACAACATGTGAGCAATAGTAAATGAAAGATATGGGACTTCAAGTGCTTAAATGCACTTTCAAGCACCAGTTATTTACATATTTAGGGTGGGCCATTCATAATCAATATTATTTTTCATATATACATACTACTGCAAAATTAATAAAGGTATATATACTGTAGAACTACAGGCATCAACCATGTATTGCATCAAGAAGACTGCATGGTAAACACCTGTTGTTTTGACAGGTGACTGAATCTGGGAAAGCTGATATCATCAACCATTACAGCAGTTTGATTTTTTGCCATGCAGACTTTCATATTCACTTCCAAAACTTAAGGCCCCGATTGTGAAGAGCTGATTTGATTGATTGATTTATTATTATCCTCTTGGTAATTGGCATGAGCTGCTCTTCCTTACCAGAGCTAAAACACATATGTACAGTGCAGACATATACAAAAACAAAACTAGACACACATACACTACTTAAAGATTTAACACAATCAACAAATTCAGGACGAGTCATTCATTACAGGAGGAAATGAAGAGCTGTAGAGGAGCTTGAGCCACATGTATGTGGCTCTGTAGTGTTGAACAAAACTCATTGTGGTTCATTGTAAGCCTTAATTAGGCCTCATTTTTTGAGACGATAAATTAGCCTGGTTTTTTCCCATCCAATGGATGCCTATAGCTCACAAAAACTAAACTAAATGATGGGAATGTGTTATAGCTACTTCTGCAGGGGGTCCCCTGCAAGGTAAGCAATTGTTATTAACATGTGAAATTGGTACATGCATATCATAATCTAACAAAGAAGCTTAGTTGTTTTAGAATTATTAACTTTTGAATGAAAATAGTTTCATGTGTGTTTTAGTAGGTTGTTTTGATCAAAGAAATTTGCTCAAGTGCCTATGACGCTGATTAAGTTGAAATATATACAACTTTTGCCTTGTGCTGTAGTCATTTCCTGTCCACTCTTTTCCATCCCATATTCTTACACATCACTTTCAGCAATACTATCATAGCCATAAAACAGGTAGCTACGTGAGTAACAATAAACACATCATGTGATAAATAGTAGGACTCTGGACTTTCTGTTCATTATATAATTAATTGCTATCATCATTTCAAGTGCCATTTTAGACCAACAAAACTACATGGCTACTCTAGCATAAAATTAGAGCCAAATTTGTGTATACCATGATCATGTGGAATGTGAGAAGTTGTACACAAATCTACCCATAAATGTACAGGCAGGTTACATGGGGTGGGTGTCTTAGGTAGCCTCATGTGACCATACAGACTAGTTTTGTGTATTTCAGTCTACACACAAAGGTGATGAATAAAGCAATCTTGCTTTGCAAGGTACCAGTATTTAAGTTTTTTAATTTGTTCATTTCTCAGTTTTCTCCATTCTATACCATCCTTTCCAATTACTGCATGCCCATGTTGAATGTATTGTACTACAGTAAACAGTCTGAACGTCTTCCACATATACTGTGAAATTTCTCTCGCTATCTCATAACTTGCAATTGGCCTAATTCATTTGAATTCTATCTATTTAATCTTCCATTTGAAAAATCAACCCTTTACCTATCCCATTCCATCTTGATACGTGCTCACCCAATGCATTCAACCTTATGAAAAAGGCACTAAATAAAAGTAGTGGTGGCAACTCCGGTGTGAGACATGGCTATTACCTACTTCTACAATGGATGTTCAGGAAGGTACAGGAATTGCTGAACACGTGAAATTTGGTACATATGCCTAGTTTCAACTATAATTATATTATAGATTCTGAATAGTTAAAATTCTCAACAGTTTGGAACGAGCATAAGGCCAGCCAGTCACATATCTCAGAATAATGCTAGGTGACTACAGCATTAATTGAATAGTTGTCTCGTGTGTGTTTATTAGGCTGCTTTAGTTTAAGAAATTAAATTTGCAATAATGCCTGTAGCAATAAAGCTTCTAACTACTACAAATGTACGTCACTAATTAAAAGTTAACACTGCATTTGTCTCATTTTAGTCCCGTATTCTCACATAATATGGTACTTATGACAATGTTTTAACATGATAACTATGCAGAATAATAAAGCAGGTATGTGAGTAATAATATGGGATATATTGGGACTTCACGCTAACTGAATACATACAGTATTCATCACTTTCAAGTACTACCATTACAATTATTACAGAACAAGCATACAAATCGCACTTTGTACTGACCTTTTACCCACCAAAAGTGCATAAATTTGTTGGTATTCTCTCACATGTGAAGACTTAATCAATGCATGCAGCTATCATTCACATTGAATATATACATATAATATTGTGTACATCTTTGTTCATGACAAAAGGTCTTGTTTATGATATATGCCCTTGCTACCCAGATTTAAAATATCAAATACTTATACAAAAATAGATCATGTGGATTGCAACAGAACAGTTCTGTGTTCGCACTAATAGAATGCAAACTCATGAATGTACAATGGTTACATTCTATACCCAAGAGACTGTGTTGTTTTGTCAGTAAGATACTTAGCACTGATAATGATCCTTATGTTCCCACATAACCGGGTATCTTCCCACATCATACAGTAACTGATCACTTAATTTGACAATTATTGTGGCAGCTATCAGACAATTTCTTCACATGTGAGTGATGGTAGGATTTGATACACCTACAACCCTATGTATGTTTACTATGCTCACATACTTTATATTATATGGGAATGAGTTAATTTACATTTGATGACTTACATTGTTTCTATGCAAGTCATCAAAATGTAAAATTCACATATAAACACAAGGCATGCATGTAAATTGTCTAACAGCTGCCACAATAATTGTCATGTTAAGTGATCAGTTATTGTATGATGTGGGAAGATACACAACTATGCAGGAACGTAAGGATCACTGTCAGTGCTAAGTATCTTAACTGACACAGTCTTTTGGATCTGTAATACTGAGCATGAAATTGAATAGTGCATGGTTATGTAATTTTGCTGGTAGCAAACAGATTTGAGGTTCTAAGTACTTGTCTTCTTGAATCTTTACTATACCTTCTATAGACATTAATTTCTAAGAAACACTATTCAATTTTGATAACATGGAAATCGGTGGTATCAAAGGTGAATATTTAACAAAGACACTCAAATTGTAATAACGTGTACACTGCCTTCCACATGGGGATGGGGAAAGGCCTTTTGTGCTGTTCCTTCCCTTGTGGTAAATTGATAATAAATAAGGGTGGAGTGGAGGAGAAAGGTATGGAAAACATTTAAAAGGTACCTTACAGATACAGTATACTCTCCTGTAAGTACTGAAAGCCTATACCAGTCTAGTACAATATCATGGTCTTGTGGAATGTGCCCAATCCAGTCACAATATAAGAGTCATTAACGTTAAGGTGTTTATGGTTTTCTGCTACAGTGCATACACACAAAACTACAAGGTGTGTAAACAAATTTAAGTAAAACACAAGTCAGTTACAAGAGCCAAGCTGGCATCATGTTATAGCACTTTCCAGTGAGCTGCTTTCTGGAGAATGCACATAAAGTCTTTCACCACTAATATAAGTCAAATAATAAAGTGTATTGGAGAATAGTTGATTTATATGGTTTGAGAAGTAGCATACCCTTTTGTTTCAAGAGGTCATTGTACTGTGCAGATCAGCTGAATATACTTTAGTATAAGTATATGGAACATGATTCATTACAAAAATACACAGAGATTTAATATACGTCAGTTACATACAGTTTGTGTGTGCATGTATGAGTGTTCATCGCTATACCATCATCACAGCTCCTTTCTTTGACGCATCCAGTTTAATACCAGAGCCAGCAAATCCACTAGCACCCTACAACAGCAGTGTACAAATAGCACAAAGCATTAGCTGGTCACATACCCTTTCCATCACAATGATGTCAGATTCTTTTAATTTTTGGCTGGTTATGGGACATATCATATCCTTCTTGATCACCTTCTCCACACACTCCAGTGTAACAACATCACCACTATATGTGAAATATTTTGTCAGGTACACTGCTAACAAGAGTTCACAATATTATTATGGGGGGGGGCATACTAGTACTTTGTGAGGCTGTGCAGAGACTAAAGCACAAGAGTATGGGGTCGAGAGACTAAAAACTGAAGTGATGTGCTGTAAGCATGAGATGATCAATGCTTTAACTTTGTATCTAACAAGTCATTTGAAGGGTTCATTAAGTTTAATCCATTATCTGTAAAATCTGTTGGTAGCCACAGAACAAACAGAAGCACTTTGGATAGTTTGAGCTAGTTAAAATATCATGTATGTAATCAACTTTTTTTCATTTCCCCTACAGTATGGTTTAGAGTGCTGTGTGGGAATGATATGTACATACAACATTGGTCCTTTGATGGGAGTATATACTGTATGTACAGTACGACAGCAGTCACATACCTTGGTCTCAGTACAGCACATGGCACAGAATTACCCAATGCATCATGTGTAACTGCACACATGTACCGTACCTAATAAGTAGATATTCACGTAATACATTGTACAAACATATAATATTGATATCATCAGTAAGGCCACCCTTAGGACTAGTGCATAAACGTATGTTGATTTTATGCTTCGAAGGTTTGATGAATATTTTATGGTGCTATAGCTACTATTATTTGGGTGGCATAATTTGAGTGTATTGTAGCTTAATCAGTCCAGTTTTTGTTTTGGCTCCCTTTGTCAAATGGAATTTCTCACGTTGACACTATTATTTGTCTGTTTAACAAGATATAGCAGCTGGAGAAAACATATAAAGCTGCTGCTAAAAGACCTTACAGTAGTACACAACTTGGAAATATTCTTCCTCTACAGCTTGTCCCAACTGCATCTCGTGATTAGCGGTGGGCGTGGCCACTTGTGGTGCAAGCTAATTAACTTGTCCGGCTGGAGAGAACACAAAACAAGATGTAGCAGCTGCTAAAGACCTTACCGTAGTACACAACTCAATATTCTTCCTCTACAGCTCGTCCCAACTGCACTTCGCAATTAGTGGTGGGTGTGGCCACTCGTGGTGTGAGCTAATTAACTTGTCAGGCACCTAGTACAACCACCTTCCATTACTTTCTAGTGTCTCAAACGTAACTGCCCACAACGAAATTATTCATGGCGTGATGAGCAGTTGCAGCCTTTGCTTGCTAATATGACCATGTTACGCATGTGCAAAATTCGAACTTTACTTATGTCATTCAAATGATGCACCCTTCGAACCACTGAATGAATGCAGTACATTCATTTATGCACTACTTAGGACATAAACATATTATCTCGATAACCAGATAGCCTTATTCATGAGGTCACGGAACAAGTACAGTAGGGATCATGGAGGTTTCTATAACAAAATATTAACCAGAAACCAGCCTCATAATACTTTCATGGTGCCTTAGCAGTA
This sequence comes from Dysidea avara, assembly GCF_963678975.1. Classification (NCBI taxonomy): domain Eukaryota; kingdom Metazoa; phylum Porifera; class Demospongiae; order Dictyoceratida; family Dysideidae; genus Dysidea; species Dysidea avara. Next base: position 28,642,242 of record NC_089278.1, on the reverse strand, counting down.
TTGGTTAGAAATAATCAAGCACAAAAGTGTTTTCAGTCCTGAAACACTTCGATGTGAATTTATTATTATTTTTTTAACTTAGTGGAATTTTCTACTGACTGACTAACGCCTTCAGAAAAGCTTAACTCAATAACGGCAAAATTAATGGGCTCAAATTTTTTCACTGTTCGACAATACTTCAGCCCAACAGGTCCCTTTCAGCATATTGTAGTACATGCAAAGCACGCATTACTTTGTGTCCCACTTCTTTTTGATGACACCACAAGATGTTAATTCGCAATAGCACACTATGGCTTTGTGTTGCTGATCACATAAGAAAACATCCATACTTTTCACACCACACCTCCAAAAAAGTCGGAGTAAGCAGACTGATTGCAAATATCACATTTTAAAAAATTGTTAATTTAAAAAAGAAGTAGGGATCTATGCAATAAAAAGTAGTGAAACAAGATATGGATGATGGTATTACAGCATAGCTTGGTAGGAAAGTCCCTACTTTGCATTGAACTAATGTGCCAAAGTAGGGACTTTCCCATCAAGCTATGCTGTAATACCATCGTTAACCTCTTGTTTCACTACTTTTCATTGCATAGATCCCTACTTCATTTTTAAATTAACAGTACTAGTTTGTTTAGTATTTTGCTGTAGCACAGCTAGTTACAGTGTAACTTGTGAGCTAGCTATTAAGTTCCTGTATTAAAGTACGTACTGTGCCAAAATTGGAAGCACATAGGCCCATAGTAGCGTGAATAGCTTACGTTTTCATAGTAGCAGTGGCACTCAGATCACAGTGTATGACCTGTCTCAGTATGATGGTCCGTGTTCTATTCACCAGGGCCGGAAGTTGTTCTAACAAACAGGCCCTTTCAGTTGTCTGGAGCATAGTCTTGACTAACAGGATGAAGTAACACAATTTCCATTCTAGTACTATCCAATCACTCGCTGATTTCACTATCCATCAATGAGTGGCTGAGTCAGTGTGTTCAGAGGAACAAGCCGTCAAGCATCAGTCTGTCTATTAAGCAACAAATCTTTTCATCGATTGCACTCCAGGTGTTGGCAAAACTTGAAGTGACAACTCAGCAGCCTTAATGTTTCACATGTAACACTTGAAATTATAAGTTCCCAGCTTAATATTGTATTTCATGTTAGGTGGACTAATATTGTTCCGTAAAGGTGATTTCCATGGTGTAAGATGTCTCTAGGATGATTTTTAAATGCATCATTTTAGGCAGCGTGCATCATTGTCGGGGGAATCCCTACTTAAATGTTTGATTCTCCGTGTGTAGGGCTGTATATGGGCAGACCTACAGAAAACTCAGCAAAATTGCTACATTCAGTGCCTATTAGTAAATAGTATATATAGGGGCTCGCATTTCATTATACAGTTATAGCCTCATATATCTGGCATCATTGATGTGGCGTTTTTATTTTATTTATCATACAGTACGATAGTAACTGTATAGTAGGAACCACAAAAGAGTAGGCGTGGCCCATGAAATAACATCTCCCCAAAACCAGCCTCAATCTTCCCTGACAACGATGAGGCAGTATTGGTTAGGTAAAACTAAGCCCAAACAAGCTTTCAGATCGACCCGAAATGCTTTCAACAAGTTGCTACGGAATTTTAAAAAAAAATTATTTGACGGAATTTTTTACTGACTGAGTAAGTAACTGACTGATGCCTTCAGACAAGCGTAACTCGATAACGACTAAGGCTACGGGCTTGATTTTTTCACTGTTCAACGTTGCTTCGGCCCGACAGGTGCCTTTTGGCATACTGCAGTATGTACAATGCATTCCTACCAGTGTCCTTCTTTGTGTCCCATTCATCTTTGCTGAAAGCGAAAGGCATCGATTTGGCGGAGGCTTCCCTTCGTATTGGAAATCGTCCGTATTTTTCATAGTGGCTATTTTGATTGCAGAGGTGCTTTTCAAACAGTTCTTGATTCGTAGTGCTGTGTAACGGGTTGAACATAGCCGACAGCGAAGCGTAATGGACACTTCACTTTTCAGACGATAATTAATATAAATGGGGTGTGTGTGGCACTATTTCTTTCTTTTGGTGTGCGTGGATTGTAGAGGTGCTTTTCGAACAGTTCTTGGTTTGAAATGCTGTGTAACGGGTTGAACATAGCTGACAACAAAGCATAATGGATACTTCACTTTTCAGAAGATAATTCATATATCTGGGGCGCGCGGTGCATTTCAGATGCGGTATGCGTGAGTTCACCAGTCTTAATAAAATTATTTACAAAAAAAGGTAACAAACAAGTGCATGAAAAAATTTGGAATATTCAACTAGAGTAGGGACCATAGCACATCAATAAAATGTACTGAAACAAGTTGGAGTAGTCCATGATATTAAATCACTGTAAAACAATAAGAAGTGTTATATCTCTACTGTGCATTTCCGTTATGGTATCTTGAGCACAGTAGGGATATAACACTTCTTATTGTTTTACGGTGATTTAATATCATGGACTACTCCAACTTGTTTCAGTACATTTTATTGATGTGCTATGGTCCCTACTCTAGTTGAAAATTCCAATTTTTTTCGTGTACTTGTTTATTTATTAAGGCTTTACAGAACAAGTGTTGAAGGTATGTAAGTCGAGTACACTAATGATGAGGTATGCACAGGTATGCTACAAAAAAGTTAACAAAAAAATCCATACTAGCTTGTACAAATCGTAATTTTTCCTTATAGATATGTATCTTTAACCCTTGAACTTGCATAGCCCAGAAAACTAGATCTAAAAATATGTGTCTTAAACAAAGCACCGTAACATTTGAAGCATAATTCCTATGGCTACATAATTTACAATATTCTACTTATGATGTAATAAGGATAAAAACAATATCCCGCTAAACTGTGAGGCCAAAACTTGGGTTAGATCCATATTTCTACACAAAGTGGATGAGACCCAACAAAAATGCAACCCAAATGACCAATCCAGTAATGACCACCACAGAAAACATCTGCAATGCTAAGTTGGAATCATATAATACGTATGGCTAATATACAATACTCATATTGGTCATAATATACTCACTCCTTTTGATATCAAACTGCTCTTGCCATCTCTGTCAGCTATAGGAGTGAACTTCACTGTAACGAGATCCTGTAGGAAAACCAAAGACAAAACTATGTCCCAATTTTTTTAAATGGTGTCCTTCAAAGGTGAATGCACAATTAACAGAAAAGTAAGCAGTTCGTGCTCTTTTGTCTAGACCAAACACTGTACTGTACTCTAAAACAGTTTCCATTGTTGGTAACATTATATAGACCAACCACACAAAGATTAAGTGGACAATAAACCTGTGAGTATAGGCATAGCTTTAGTTAATGAATCACTAAAACAATCAATTGATTGAAATGTCAGGACTAATTGTAGAGTGAAATACAGACACTACAAATCAGTAGTTTTAACACATGAGGGTTAGACATGGCCAATACTAGTCCTCTTCATCAGTCATGGGGAAGTCCGGAAGAGACGTTGATCAGAAGGGGAGTCATGTGCAAGAACTCAAATTAGTTAGAGACACACATGCACAGTAAACATGCATACATTGTATCAGAGCTTATGATAAGAATTCTCTGTTGTCCTGCCGCAATGTCCTGGAAAACCAAAATTGGTTGGACAATTGCCAAAATTGACTGGACATGTGGAAGATGAATGCCTAATATGTCCACTGTAGCATAGCAATGAACATTAGTGGTAAGACATGCCTTACCTGCAGCTGTTATGTGGTTACAGTACACCAGAGGGTTGGCAATGGCACATTTGTGGTCACTCCCTTGGGTTGTAAGAATGTATACTATCTCCTAGCAACCAAGTGACTGTTATTGTTGATAGCATGCCAGCTCAGCCCTTAGGCTCTTCCTTACGCTTTGATGGGACACTATGTCCAGACAAATTGCACTATGGTCAGACATCTATGCAATTTGACCGGATTTTGTCTGGTGTCCGGATGTTATCATAAGCTCTGATACATGAGGCACAGGTGTGAATTATCCTGTTAGTCGAGACTAAGTGAGATGGCTATGTGATGGCAACACCAGAATTACAGGGTACTTGGGAAGACCCTTCCGAGCTGGTGGACAGAAAAGAAGAGGGTAAAGAGCCACCAGCAAAGATGGTATGGATAGATGAGCTGGAGGTTTCAATTGCCAAGATAGTGGACAGAAGTGTACTGAAGGCCACGCGAGGGTAGAACAGGTAAGGCGACAACCAGAAGCAGAAGCCCCCACCTCAAAAGGGTTTCTCTCTGTACTCCTTATGGCTAAAGGATGACGAACACAGTGGAGTTCTTTGTTCGAAACAGACAAAGGTGGCAAAAGGGGGACGCCAAACACTAATACTCCAGGCCAGAAGAACAGATTGGTCGAGTCTGGAGTTCAAAGGACCCTCGTTATGGACATGTACAAGGGCCAATGGGCCAGCACTCGAGTGTTAAGACTTTGGGTGAATATAACAGGGTATTGATAAAGGTTGACCCTTGGCACAGACACAGGAGCCAGGGTTACAGGGAGATCCCGATTTGCCAATGCCATTATTTGTTTTTGTTACGCAGATTCTTTGGTAGTACGCCCCACATTAGAGGAACTACAGGGAATTTAACTGGCAGAGTTGGGATCACCATCAAACACTAGATTCCCAATTCTAACACAGGACAGCAGGTAATGGGGGAGTCTACGATGGGGCTGGCCTGTTACTGGTCTCACACAAGCTGGCAAACATATCTAACAGTGGGAGTTCATCGACATGGCAAAGTTGTTACTGGAGGTGCAGCTCTTAGGGGGAATTGAAAACGGAAAGTCAGCCACCAGGAGGCCCACAGTTACAGACATTCTTACATGGATTCAATGTTTTGGGATATATATTCTGATGTTAGCCCCATGCCATCCAGAGTCAATCCTGGAGTTGATGGAGATAATACAGCCTATATGCTGGAGATAATGGGACAGGCAAAATGCTTCCAAGGGAAAACCTGGGTGCTATATGACACGGCTGCATAAATTTTGCTATAGGGTGTACTTTGCTTAAGCACGTACTTCCAGTATGTACTTGTACTTTGGTTTATTTAAGTACTCTTGTGATTTCAGTAGGAGTACTTGTATTTGTACTTCAAAAACTCAAAAGTACTTGAAGTACTTTTAAATGTACTTGGCCCCATGTCTGCTTTACGGCCCTTAGTTGCAAACACATACAGAATAGGCTATATAATGCTCACCTTGACTCTTAGCGGTGATCCACTAGTGGGACAATACGTTTTGGAGTCCTACAAAGAAAATGAATAAAACATACACGTAAATAAAACAAATTAAATGATGATAACTCAGTACATGGACTTCATATTGGACACTCAAGCACATACATACAAAGAGCCTTAGAGCTTACAATTCCTTAACAATGAAAGTTACACTACAAATAGCATACAATGCATAGTGATAATAATTAACTCACAGGTTTTTTAATTTCAGTTGGTTTAGCATCAGGAGTAAGGGCAGGCACCCAGAAACTGGGTAGCTTCGGCTTGCTGCTGCTACCACTAGCAGAACTGAGCAGGTCCTCATGTTGTATTGCAGGAGTAGATGTGTCCTTTGATCCTACAGTACACATGTGTACATAGTTTATCACAAAAATGACAGCTTCAATATAGCGTAGGGGACTGTAAGTCATGCATTCTCCACTTCCCTATGTTATGTGCCATCAATTTAAGAATGCTGGTTACTATCTTTTGATTATGTTTCATGGGTGGTATGTTGTAAGAATCCTGTGATCTTAACATCCTTTATAACACGCAAAGCAGCTATCTGTGCCCTCAGGCAGTAGTATCACTGAGTAGCACTGGTCATACGGTATGATCTCCTTGACAGTACTTCCCGTCACAGTATTATGATTTAAATAAGCACATACCATACAACCTCTGCACACAATGGGAGCATAATGTATTAACTTAGGTAGACTACTTGGTCTGGCTACTGTTCCTGTTCAAAGGTGCAGTGTTTATACTGCAGTGATTAAATCGTGAGCTCTCTTGTTAGGTACAGTATCTCTACAGTATCTCTTATAGTACAGGTACAGTATCTCTAAAATTGTGTAAACCACCTGAAAGGAAATAAGAGCTAATGTACTCTCAACTACTCTAATAGAGCAACCATCAGGGCTCAGAAATTTGGTGTTCAAATACTGTAATTACTTAGTTTCACTGTACTATATTCATCTGTACCTTTGTCACTTGTAGATGGTTTTGAAGTTACTCCACCCTCTAGTAACGGAGATTATTTTTATCAATAACAAACAATGCAAACAGACACTTGCTACACATACCGCTGGCTAAAAACTTCTCCATCTTGGCTCTTGCCTCAGCCTTGCCTAATTCTTCTTTCTCACTCTACAAAGATTACACGGAGATAGTAGAACATGTAATTATAGTATGACAAATATTACAGTAAAAATGACAGCATAACCTTCAGAGGCAAGTCATTTACTACTATCAAATACATGTATGGATGTCTTTCAAGAGACACTCAATAGAGCAGGCCTGGTGATCACTTGGCCACCACCGCATGAATTGTAACATACACACACACATATGGTGTACTTCAATTAAGGCCAGAGACCAGATAATATTAACAAAAGTTCATAATATCAATGAACTCTTGATATGAAGTTTGACATACAGCCCTGTGTATCGTATATACTGTACTGCTTGCACACAAATGTACAATGAAAAAATTAGTATTCTAAGTTCAATTAAGGGGATCGTAGAAATAAAAAGTAGTGAAACAAGGGAGGCTGCCTACACCTACATTGTACTAGTGGATATTTAATTCCTACTTCAGAGTAGCTATATAACTATGACTAAATCCACTATTAGACCACAGCAAGGTGAAATACTTGAATTTCATTGGCTACTTACAGGTATCTAAATCCTGTAGATCCCTTGTTCATGTCTCAATAGATCCCTGCCTCTGGGGCAATACTAACCACAGCAATTACTTGCCTGTACATTGGCAATGCATGGGCGTTTAACTGGATAGTAAGTGCCATAACAAGTTACAGGGGGCTTGTTCTACTCACGAACGCTACATTTCTCATGTTACAAGCAGCTGGAACGAGCTGTGGTCTAAATTAGTTAGACATCGAAACACAGGGTTCTAGGAATTTAGAAACCCTCAGGTCCTGTAGTAGCGCCCTTGCTTCGCTTGTGCACCACAACACAGGGCCTTTCAGGTTTCTAAATTTCATAGAACCCTGTGTTTCGATGTCTAACTATTATGTACACATATACCTGCAGACTAAAGTGCAAACATAGTATTTCTACATTGTATGATTTACGTAATTTTTCCTAGCACTTGTTAGTTTACTTTTCTTGTAGCGTAATTATGACTGGTGAACTCTTGCATACGGAATTAGAAGAAAGAATGGCTTCATAAATTTAATTTTGTGTCTAAATGCATGCCCCATCATTAGTTAAAGCAACCAATACGCTTCATTTTCAACTATGCTCCACCTGTTATACAGCATTACTAACAAAGAACAGTGCAGTCTATTTCAGGTTGGTTGTCCACTGTAAACTATGTGAATAGAAATAACCAATGAAATTCATGCCAGACGGACACCAGGCAGACAGCGCTAGGTTTAAACTGAAGGCTACTGATCTCATTGGCTACTTTCAATTATGTGACTTTTATTTGTTTCCCTTGTCAACCAACCGGAAATAGATTGTACTACAAGTGCCTTTGCTATGGAAATATGAACAATTACCATTACAAACATGATAGTCAGCCACCCACTAATCAACACCTTGCATTGTCAGTGAAAATAAATGGGAGGACAAAGGTATAGAGGTGTACCAATATGGGTTTTTGGCATGTACCAATATCCAATATTGATGCAACCAAAAGAACCCAATAACCAATAGTTGATCCGATATTTGCATTAATATTTTAAGCAAACAAAAAGTATACATTTACCTACCCTGCAACATGTGCATGTATTCATTGCTACACTCTGCCTGTAGTGGTATACAGCTTGAGTTTCTATTGTGCTATCCAGACAATTCGGTCCGTACCCTTAAACGGATATTTCTGCATTACTCCGCATTCTAATGGCTTTTGAGACAGCTAGTACAGCAAGTTTCCTCGGTTATCCTGTGATCCTTCCTTTATTACTAAGATACTGTATAACTGCTTGATTTGTAAAGACTGTGATAAACTTTCCAGCAACAAACAATAGAATCGTGTGTGTTTATATTGTTTCTTGTAGCGTAGCATTTGTTGCAGAGTGAACAATAAGGCACTGGCACTAAAAACCACATGAATAACGTAGAAAACCGATGTACAATCCGTTTATGTACAAACTTTTGCTACTATATAAACATCGGTAGTGATATCGGTCCTCCTGCTGTTCTGTACCGATACCGGTAATGATAAAAAAATACCGTATTGGTGGCCGATATTGTAGCCAATCCGATTATCGGTACACTTCTATTCTACAAAGGTACAGAAAGTCGGTAAGTCCATGAAGCATGCAACGGTATGCCAAAAGGAACCTGTCAGGCTAAAGCAACATCTAGCAGTAAAATTCACACCTGTACCCTTATCCATACCAAGTTATGCTTGTCTGAAGGCATCAGTCAGTTAAGTTACATACACCCTGTAGTTAGTCAGTCAGTCAGTAAGCAGAAAATTGCACTGAATAAAATGAAACATTCCTTATCAGAAACATTTTTGGCCACTCTGAAAGGCACCATGAAGGTATTGTGAGGCTGGTTTCTGGTCAATATTATTTTGTGAGAAAGTACAAACCTCCATGATCCCTAATAATTATACAGTACTACTGTACTATATGATAAGAAAGAGCTTCTTATGCTTGTGGGTGCTATACATGCATGTATCTACACACATACGTACATATGTACCTCATGCTTCTTTTTCTGCTTCTCATATTCCTTTAGTTTGCGAGCATCTGTCAGACACACAAAAATACACATGTTTTACAGTCGATTTGCTTACTTTCTCGTTTCTGGTGTAGCAGACACTCTAGAATGGCTTCTTTGTCATACAGGTATCCCTGTGGCCTGTGAACACAGGTTAGCATTTGTAATTAACACAATCACAATAGATATTCTCATTAACAAATTAGGGGAAAAGATAATAAGTCACAGCAATACAAAGTACAGTAAATCTTATCTTGCATTTTTGTTCCACAAATGATGTATTTCAGATGTACGTAAATGCGATATGTGTTCTTACGTGATGACCGGGTCTTTACATGGTTGTAACGTTAGGCCACAACAATCAAACTCCTAAAACACAATAAGTATTTGTAACACATAATCCACATGTAAAATGTAAGCAAATATAGGCAAGCACACAAATGGACATGCATACTGTATTTAGAGACTTAAGAATATACCCTGTTCAATACTGCTGTGCACACCAAGGATACACCTACCCAGTGAAACACTGGTACTGGTCCACACACAATAAGATTATTGAGAGAGGTATCAATGCAATTGTGGCAGTTTCATTATCACGATAATAAATTTCTGTATACTACAGGAAACCAATAGCAGTCATTTGTCACCCTTTTCTTGTAATAATTTCCAAGTAATTTTCTTGATGCAGGTTTTCCATTGTGATTAGTACAGTGAATTCATACAGAGTAACAATATTTGTATTGGTATTTGTGGTATACATAAGTATTGTGATGAACGTGATATGAGTAGCAGCTAGTATCAAGACACCAGAAATTTCATTATCACACAGCTCTCTCTCTCTCTCACACACACACACACACGCGCACAAACCTTTACAGAATCTTTACCAAGTCTTGCATATTTTGTTCCATATCCAGATTTTGCTATATGACAAGAAGTTGTACATGTAAACATCATTCAACTGTTAATCTGTACATGCACATAAACATGGCACTACGCCATGTTACCTGTATTGTATGTATATGACAAATTTTATGAACTACGTAGTAAATAATCAGTAACTACACTAAGTTATTCTATCACTGATACAGTGACACAGCAGCTTAAATATCAATGTTATCAGAACTACAGTATGCAGAAAATTCTCAGCCACCTCAACTGGTACAGAACCTGTCAACTGAAACCACTTCCCATGGATAAGACGGTGGAGGGTGTATGTACTATTAGAGTATTTTAAAACATACAATATCTTTCAGTGTCCATATTTCCACACTTAAAGTGTCTCTGACAAAAATCTTCTCTAACATACATATGTTGTTGAGTTCACAAATTGCACAAACACTGTTGGATATGACTGTTAACTAAAATATAAATTCTTAGGGCTCCTTTGCTGATGCCTGTGAAAAGTATACTACTATTATACATCCCAGCATCAATATTAGCAGGTGATGGCATAGTATATTGTGATTACAGTGGAGTCCACTAGGATTGCACTGCAATATTACTAAGCTATAGTCTGATCCTAGGAATTTACTAGAATCAAAGGATTTCCAGCTTTGTCATTTACAGAAGTCGTAAATTAACATGTTGATAGTGTGGGTAACGAGAATGTCCACATAGTCTTCACAACATCAACCACAAACACATACCTGTAAACAACAAATGCATGAAAACATAAGGATTGTCACAACACGACACAAGCAACATTAGACGATGCTTGGAGAAATGGAGAGTGGAGATGGCATGCTACCAAGCACTGAACTGTCAAGAAACGACTCCTCTACCCTATTACAACAAGAGCCAATGGATTATGATGTAATCAATACTGTCATTTCAGTGATGTATATCTGTGTGATTATGCTGCCAAGTACAATGCTTCACAGCTTCATGTCGATTGCGATGACCCTCTACAAGCCCTATCCTACACCTCACAATGTTTTGATAGCGCACACCCTGCTGTGTGAGATGATATATGCTACCACAAGAGGGGCGAGCTTTGTGTATACCATCATTGAGATAGCCTCAGATGCCAGCCCACAGTTTAGCTGTCAGTTCACCGATGCTCTGCTGAGGTTGCTGCTAATGCTGATGCATACTAATCTGGCAGCTATGATTTTCATAACGTTCTACGGAGTAAGTCGCAGAATGCAAGACCTCAACTTGAGCCATGGCGTTCGATTGGTAGTCATCCAATGGGTCTACAGCCTAATGTGGATCACCCTACATCACTTCATACTTGGGCCAGATATATTGCAAGAAAGAGCATCGCGGTGCATCTTTGAAATTGACCGCATTGAGATTGAAGGTCTGGTTTTGGCAGTATTCACAGGAATGGTGACAGTTCTTGCCAGCGCTATACTGGTGATCGTGTTCAGTATGATGACCCGCTTTAAAGTGAGGAACATCACACCATTGGATGAGGATACTCGGAAGTTGATCAAGTCAATTCAGAAGTACACCCTATGGAATGGCTTGGCTCTAGCAGCGCTAGCAGTACCCACTACAATATTCTACTGGATCACTCCATTGTTTGTAAACATCAATGATACCGGTGCTTTGATATTGCCTTCAGCCGTCACCTATGTGGCCATAGAGTTCACAACTCAGATTATCCTACAGGTCTACCTCATCACAGATGCCATCAATGTCTTGATTGTCTTCAAGGAGGTGCGGGTTGCCAGTAAGAAGCTGTTGATGCTGATCACAGCAAGGATCTGCATGACATGGGAGAATTGGAAGCAGTGTTGTGCCAGGAGCAACAAGGTGGCACCCATGGCAGTTACCAATGGGAATAGTGAGGAGGATGGCCAAGCAAGGGAAGAAGAAACTTAAATTTATTGAAGACTTGCAAGACACTTTAATTAGCTAGTGGCTCAGCATATTCTGTGTATGTACTCTGCAAGCACACATATTGCTAGACCAGATATCATTTATACAAACAACAAGCAACACAAGGCGCTTGCCCATAGACCAGGGAAACCAAATCATGGACACATCAAAGGGAAATGTACTAGAACCGAGAGAACAGGTACACATACAAATTAAACACAGGCCTATACTCACAAGTATCCTTCCTCTTTTCATGATAGGTATACACAGCGCTGGCGGTGGCGTTTTTGCCATGTCTCGTCATTACGTTGAGCCCAAGCGGTTTGTCCTACTCTAATAAATTCGAGTTAGCAAATTGTTCTAAATACTGCGCACCTAGAAACAAGCAGGGACCACACCTCGGACCACACCCTTCGTACCAGCTTGACAGTCGTGCAAAATGTCCTGTTGTTCTCCGCGTACCAATTCGATAGAAGATATATCTAGTCCTGAAAAATCTGACGAAATTGAATACTCTTCAGACTCAGATAGCGATTCAAGCACGGACAGCGACGATGATGAAGACGATGGTCTCCCGACTGATAATCCTATAGATAGTCCAGGCCAAATGTGTTTTGAGCGAATCCTTCCGTCCGATCAGCACTTTTTTGAGCGTAATCTCGTTAAACTACCGAAAGACACTGATCCAGATTTGATGCCACTGCACGCAGTAGGGTTTGTGAAGAAGCTATGGCGAAAGAAAGACCTGAATATTTACTTTTTGCAAATACACCGCCAGGAAGCTAAAATATTGGAGTGGGCGTCTGAATGGAGCAAATACTGTGCTGTACAGTTTCACAAGATTGACACGCCTATTGGTAGTGACATTAGAGTAAACTTCAACCAGAAGGGATCATGGTCCTACATTGGCACTGATGCTACCCAGATCCCCTTAGAGTCATTTACAATGAACCTGGGGTTTATTGATAAGGGAACTGTCCTGCACGAGTTTGGACATGCCCTTGGTCTCATACATGAACACCAGAGCCCATTCCGTGGAGGTTTTGAATGGAATAAGGAGGAGGTGATCCGTTCATTGTCTGGTCCTCCAAATTACTGGGACAAGGAACGTATAGAACATAACATCTTCAAACGATACAAGAAGAGAAGATTGCGTGGGACGAAATACGACACAAAGAGCATCATGCATTACAGGTATAGAAGCATTTAAAAGAAAAGTGCTGCATCCTATGCATGAATAATTAACTGTTGTGTACTTTAAGGCTTGTCATGTCATAAATAAGACTGCCTTCACAAAATTTGTGGCCATATATCTACACTACAGGTCCCTAACAAAGATAAGGATTAGTCTTGTCCTCACAGGCTTAGAGAATGGGCCTGTGAGGATAAGACTAGATGTGCCTCATTCACATGTAGGTATTCTCATTATAGAGGATAATTTATGATTTAGCCACATTAATACTATCACATTTCTCCATGTAGTTTTCCTCCAGAGTGGATCAAGAGTAAACGAGGTTCTAAACCTACTGGTATTGGTCGTAACATGGAACTGTCAGAACGTGACAAGTCACACATCAGGAGGTTATATGGACCACCTAGGAATCTACGACAAGACATGCCAGAGCCTGACATTGTTACCATACCAGTGGATCAACCATCCACTACCACATCATCCAAACCTGCAATGTAAGTATTCAGTTTCAATGTGGCACTTTAGAGGGCTATATGCATTATTTATTTTATTCAGTTTCATCAACACAATGTTTTGTATCAGTACAGTTTCAATGTCAAGATGCTATACAGGCTTTCAGACCTTATTGTAGGTCCTTTAGAGGGCTATATGCATTATTTATTTTATTATCAGTTTTACCAGTTAAGCACTGGAGGGTGAATACACTATAAGCATGCATGTGCCAGATATAGACTTTTCAAATACCTTTCCTTGACTTATGTGTACACGTGTATGTTGGAACTGTAGACAATGAATCTATGTACATTTTTTAAAACCTCAAAATGATACAGGACACGGGTAATTCCTCGTGTTCCAGTGGTGAGGACCAAGCCAGTAACACAACTACCAGTACCAACCACTAGTAGTATTTATGATATACCGGTATTTGAACCCCACAGAGGTGAGAGCTACCTGTAATGTGTGTCAACTATTGGGTATGTTTTATCACAGGTGAGCTGTCCGGTGCTGGTGCTGAGTTGCTTGTGAGATTCCATACCTCCCATAAACAGACAAAGCTTTACACAATCAGGACACATGGTCACACTGATATGGTTGTGGCACTATTAGGTAAGTACAAGTGTACATCCTGATGTTCTTATTGGTGCTCACCTCTGCAACAGGTCCAGATGACCACACCAAGTTCATCATGGCTAGTGATGATGATGCTGGAGATGGGAAGAATGCTAAGATTGTTACGAAGCTTACACCAGATCGGGACTACTTCCTACAGATACAGACCTTCCATCCTAAGGGAGGAAAGTTTGAATTCTCAATCACTGCTTGGTGATTGACCAACACAAGCATACGTATATTTTTAAACTTTTGAGTTCGGTGAAATTTTTAATAATTTATGGAAATATTGTTTTTTTTTTTAAATAAAATAATATGTAAGTTGTACACGTCACGGTTCACGTGCAAACAGGAAGAGGGTAGGGGCGATGTGTGAAAACCGAGGTGAAAACGAAGGCCAAGGGGCCAATATTCCCATCACAGATCCTGGCCAGGTGTGCTATGAACGAATTTTGCCTTCTGAGCAGCACTTCTTTGAACGACCAAGGACAGAACTTCCTGTTCCTAGCGACCCTGAGCTGGCAGTACCCTTAGATGCGGTGGTAGTCGTTAATAAGATATGGCGAAAGAAAGATTTAAATGTCTACTTTATGCAGATACATCGCCAGGAGGCGCAAATAATGGAGTGGGCGTCTGAATGGAGCAAACACTGTGCAATACAATTCCACAAAGTAGACACGCCTGTTGGTAGTGACATTAGAGTAAACTTCAACCAGAAGGGATCATGGTCGTACATTGGTACCGACGCTGTATCTATTCCAATAGAGTCATTCACAATGAACCTGGGGTTTATTGACAAGTCAACAGTACTACACGAGTTTGGTCATGCACTTGGTCTTATCCATGAGCACCAGAGTCCATTTGAAGGAGGATTTGAATGGAACAGGGAAGAGGTGATCAAGTCATTATCAGGGCCACCAAACTTCTGGGATATGGAGCGCATCGAAAACAACATGTTCAAAAGATACAAGAGAGGAGACTTGGATGGTACCCGATATGATACCAAAAGCGTCATGCATTACAGGTAGGGTTGATCAATTGAAACTCATGGATGACATAGTGCTATAGTATGTCCCAGTGTATCTTAGAGATCAAGGGTGACGATAGGAGTAAGACATTGCCTCACTATAAACTTGTTGATGTCATCATGCAAAGAGCACAATTTTCAAACGAAACTGAAATTTCCATTAAAAGTTCATTATCAGTAGCCACTAGCCAGCTTCCTGTAGCGTAGACTGTGTTAGCTCATAATGTGTATAAATCATGAAACACATCTGTCTATCTCTGTGTCTCCCTAATCCCTCCTCTCCCTGACTTGATTACAGAGCTTATGGTAGCATCCACACACCAGACAAAATCCAGTCAAATTGTGTGCTGCTAATTTCAATTCCATATAAGTGGTTTATGTGATGATTAAACTTGTTGACATCATCATGTAAACAACAAACGGAACTGAAAATTCCCAGTAGATGCCTAACCATACCGTCAATTTCATGTCCGTTGAGAAATTTGCAGAAGAAATTTTGTAGTTTCACCTATTTATGGTGATGAAATCCAATTTGTCTGGATACAGTGTCCACAAGGAGGGAGCTTAAAACATGTGTTACAAAACCTTGCTGGCCATGGTATATTTGAAATAGGCTACTTTTAAAGTTTACGATGACCTTGACATCATGGAATACATGTACCATTATTTTCTTTCAGTCATTGTGATACATCAATTTTGGGTAGGACTGATAGTGATAATTATTAATGAGTTGTGTAAAGGTGAAGACTTGTGATATGGTTTATTCAGGAGCATTTTAGAAGGGTCATACACAAAAACTTGAGATAACACACAGCAAATACCCTTCTTGGTGTTCAGTAATCCCTATAAATAATCTTCTGCCAACATACCCTAGTACCTTTTCCATTCATATACTTGCTGCCAACCCATAATTTAATCAACCATGTCTGTCTGTATAATGAATCCAGTGGTTATGCTTGGTCTACTGTTATTAGCAATGTGATGAATCTGATGATGCACTTTGTTTGGTATAACCATCCCAATAATATGTGTGAAATGTGTACTGAGATTTAGTTGTTACTATGTCCAGCAAGAATTTATTGTTATGCCTGCGTCATTATGTGAACTAAGATTAGATTTGCTATGGAGTCATTATCGTAATAGTGTGGTGATTAGACTACCTTTTTGAGGTTTAGACTTGTTAACTTATAAGGATGAACAAAACTGTCATAAGTACTGAATCTGCTACATTTGAGAATGAGAACCTATACCAAAATATTTTGTTATTCAAAAATTTTACTGGACAGTATTATTATGTTTTGTATTTGTAGTTTTCCAGCTGAGTGGATCAAGGGTAATGGTAGTCCTCGTGGAATTGGACGTAATGATGAGCTGTCAGCTTTGGACAAAGTCCATATCAGGAAGTTGTATGGACCACCAAGACACCTTCCTCGTGAAACTGGAACAACTACTAGTAGAGAGACTGGTGGAAGTACTTCAACTGGTCGTACTAGACCAACTACGTGAGTAATGTAAATCACACAGACAACATGCCATAGTGTACATGACACAGATGACATGTATGGGCACACACTGACACACTACACTATGCACATGCATGCACGCCATGTGTACTACACACATGATCCATTATACATGATGTGTAATGTGAAGGCATACTCCTATTGTTGGTTTGCAAGGCCAGTGCACACGGATATACATGCACGCATGCACCACTACAGCTATGCATTGGTGATACCTAGCTAGATCATCATGAAAAATATGCTGTAATTGTTCCATAACATTTGTTACCAAGATGAAATTGTGTATTGTGTTTTCAATAGTGAAAATTATTGCACACTTGCTCACACTATGCGTGTAAACATTAGTATTTGTGCATTAGTATTTGCAGCAGTTTATAAGTGCTGGTGCTTATAAGATTCTGGTATCCAGACTAACATAGTACATGCAAAATAAAGCACTTGACTCTACTTACTAATTTCTTTTATTTAGGACGCGAGTTGTTCCTGTTGTACCAGTTTTGCCAGACAGAACTAAACCTGTTACCAGCCTGCCACCCCCTACAGCAAAGACCATCTATGATGTCCATGTGTTTGAACCACACAGAGGTGAATACCTCATAACACTTATCATGTGATGATTGGTATTGACTGATAGGTGAGCTGTCTGGACCTGGTGCAGAGTTGTTGATCAGGTTCCGCACTAGTAAGGAAAACAGGAAGCGTTATACAATCCTCACTCATGGGGATACTGATACCATTGTGGCCCTGTTGGGTAAGTGTGTTGTGTGTGTATTAGAGTTGCAACAATACAGTGTGTAGACATATTGATATATTGCCACGATACAGCGATATATTGCACGATACAAAGTGAAGTCTAAACACTGGTCTATGTCATTTTTTAAGGGAAATAAGTGAGCTAATTTTTCTTTGAGAAGCATTGCATACCATTCAGTTTAACCACAATGTACAATAATTTGATTGTCAGCCATGTCAACAAGCCACGATATATCACGATACGCAATATATCGATACAGTTTGACTTTGTATCGATACAGCAATATCGTCTTTCTATGATACGATATGCAATATATCGATATATTGTTGCATCTCTAGTGTGTAATGAAACCTCATTAACCTTTAGAAAATGCCACTGTGCCTTTGTAAGATGATATTAAGACTTTAACCCAAAATATGTGTGGCTTTATTAAACAGACTAGCATTGTGATACCACATAACCACTACCTGTATATAAAGCAGAGAATAATCGGGGTGGGGGGATGTGCCCCACAGACAGTAAAGGTATGTTTTAGGAAATATTTTATCAAACAGTACAGTTGTACTGTTTAGTAGAATTCCCGCCAAAAGTGACGCAAAGCAACATCTGAAGACCATCATGGAAATATCAATATCGTACACAGCAATAATCACCTTTATGGAATAGTCCTACTCCATTCGGCATCAACTACAGCATTGAAAACAAGAGAATACTTATAGGCATCCAGGTATTGAATTTTAAAAAAAAGCCATAACTCGAAATTTCATCCTATTGTCTGTCTGACCACAGTCACAAGGCTTGGGGCCAAATGAAGCAGTTCACAGCCACCATTTTACACCACAGCAATAAACTCACTGGTGGGATATGCCTTTTGCAGTTTTGACAAATGTCTGCCTTCTGTGCTTAGCCATTCCTTTTATCTTCAATTACTTTTCTTCTTCATGGAAACCATGCCAAGGCATTAATTTTCCCTATTGACACTTAGACTGTAGCAGTTACAGTAAGCTGCGCTTTTACACAATTGTCACACCCCTTCATGTGCCACAACAGCAATTTGTAGGGAACTAAGGCATTGTGTCATGCCCGATTTACTGCATCGCTGAGTGGCGAGATCGAGATACATTAATACAGCAGTCACAGCCACACTTGTATTTCATAGCTATGCTCTAATAAAAACTTAACAAATTAGTGCAATAAAAATTATTTAGGGTTCCAGTATTAAAAAGCAGTGAAACAAGAGATGATGGTAGCTATGAGGGAAAACCCCTAGCTGGCTATGAGGGAAAATCACTAGATACTTTGCATTGTAGCAATATAGGAGAATGTCAAGTAGGGATTTGCCCACATTGCTACAATGCCAAGTGGAGTAGGAAGATGTTTTACTTACATATATGCTGGATTCAGTCCACACTGGTTGGCAGTGGTTCAAAGCAACCAGTACCTCTAAAAACCAACCAGTACCCTCTTAAATCTGACCAGTATAATCATACAGTACAGCAGTACTGTTTAAGTAGGGTTTGCATCAAAAGTGAAGCAAGCCGCCAAAAATACCGCCTTTAAAAACCAGCTTAGAAACTTCTTGCGCAATGAAAATCACCTTTACGGAATAATACTAGTCCATCTAACATCAAATGTAACATTAAAAACAAGAAAACGCTTACTGGCTGCCGGATATAGAATTTTTAAAAAAAATATCAAAACTCAAAATTTCGTCTCACTCACTCACTGCCTGACCACAGTCGCAAGCCTAGAGCCCAAACGATGCAGCACACGGTAACCATTTTATGCCACAACAGTGTACAATATAAGGGAAAATTATTGCTCGGACAGAATGGCCAATCAAAAGTAAATTTGATTGGCCATTTCTGAAATTACATGGCCATAAGATAGAGGTGTACTAGCCTAGTGTGCAAAGTACACCCTGCAGTGTGAAGCACAAACCTTCTAGGGGGTCTGAGGGCATGCCCCCCCCCCAGGAAATTTTTGAGAAAGGATCACTCTGAGATTGAATCTGAGACCACTTTCAGCTACTTATCACTGAACTTTATGCACATACATTTTACAGAGAATTAATTGTTTATTAGTAATACATGTACAAAATTTGTATTGCTGCATACATATTTTACAAAAAAAAAACTATGAATCAATGTATTTTACAGCCAGTTTATAGACTTAGCTAGGCTAAATGCTTTGTTACAAGTGGTGTTGAGTCAGCACAGATTGAATTATCAACTAGTAATTGCTAAAGTTTCTCTCGCGAATAGCAATAGATCAAAACTTACTCTCGAACTTTCCGTGTGCCTCGCCGTGTACAGAACACTTTTATCACGTGACTTCCACTTTCTCCAGCCACTGCATCTCTACAGATTATAACCACGAAATGGCCATCTTATACTTAATATCGTACCTCCACTTCGCAAACATTACTTTCTTTTCTTCTTTTGGAAGGCGCCACTCGTGTAGTCAGTGTAGTGATCGCTTCTTCACAACATCGACAGTAACCCACAATCGATAATTTGGGTAAATACGAGGTGCAGTGCTCTAGCTTACGCATGCGCATCGATTCGATGCTTCGACGGGATCGAGACTTTACGTAGTGATTAAATAGCTTCGGTAAGGAAAGTTAACGATACGACAATAATAATAACTATAATATTACATGTTATAAAGACTAATAATAAAGAATTACAGTTGTAAAAAATTTGATCGGCACAAATGGTCGACCAACGGCTACATTGATCGGTCAACAGCATCACTTGGTCGGAAAATGGCCGAGGGCCGACTGTTATATTGTACTCTGCACAACAACAAACTCATCAGTGGGATGTGCCTTTTGGGATTCCAACGAGTGTGCACCATGTGTGCCTTGTCTTTTCTTTTATCTTCAATCAGGCTGCTTGTCTTCTTCATCCAACGAAACCATATTGAGGCGTTAATTTTCCATATCAACACTTTCTTTAAGCAGCATAATAGATGCCACAAAATTATTTAAGGCGCTTAGACTACACTACTGTACGGAGGTACCGGTACTCACAAGATCACGCCCATTCTTTATTCTACTATTATCGATCGAGATTATGATGACCACGCCCCTTTTACGCTAGCTGTATTTGTGACCATGCCTTCAAGTTGGTAGGCTGATTGTATTGAAAAATGTACTGGGCCTTCTTTGGTGCTGAAATACCTCCTGATTGATGAATATGATAAGTACATGGGATTGGCACAATAAGCCCCGTTAAGCCCCACTGAATAGGTTAGTTTTTTAAACTTGGGCTACATAGAAACCATGCGAGATCTTGCATCAGGCCACGGATGCAGTAAATGTCTTTGTTGACAAGCTAGAAAGATAGAGAGCTCGAATAAACAGTATGAATAAACACCCAAAAAGTCATCTTATGCAGCATACTTCACTAAGACTAGTGGTGTGCACCCAAGTCGGGGATCACACGATACTAGAAAGATAAAGAAAGCTTCCAGACAAATGATAGGAACAATGGGTCACCACCAAGAAGGTTAGAAATGAGTATCACGGCCACCATTCAATGCTGCTGTCCTCCTTCAATGCTATACCCCACCTTGCAATTTCAAAAATGCAATTAATACGAACAATTTTTGTGGCGCTTATCACACTTCCAATCTCCCCTGAGTATGTACAAGTTGAGCTGGATCCTGAAAAACAGCCAAAAATGATAAATGATTAGAGAATTAACATTTCAGCCAACCAGGTGATTTGTGGTGACAGTAAAAGGGTCGAAAACAGACATGTGTGGTTTGGCTCCGTTACAAGTTCAGGAACTTTTATGGCTTGTCCATAGGAAATGTATGGTGAAAACTTTGATTGGCTGTAAATATTGTGTCAGTTATTTGAACAAAAAAATTTGGAAATGTGTTTAGCAAGTTAAGCAGTGCTACAATTGAGCCAAATTTTCAGATCATGCGTAAATGCATTCTTGAGTTATTAAATGTTTTTGAAGATCCAGCTCAATGCGTTCATGCCAAAATCTTGGTCCTGGTGTATAAATAAAACTGTAATAGCAGTTTCTGAGTTTTCAGTGTCCAGTACTAACAGCTTGGTCCTAAGAGATAGGATAGTTCGCTTGTGTTGTAGCTTTGGTGCCCGAGAGCACCTCTTCCCTAAACTTCTATGCCTTTCTCATGAAGGTTAGGTGACCCCCCTTTCCATCATCTGGCTTCCTAGAGCTCAGCCAGTTGATGTGACAATGGGTTGGTCTTGTGTTATTATTGGCTTCACACAAATATCCCCAGAATACAGGCAGACATCAGTCTGCTTGTATTTGTGAGTATGTCCTGCCCACCACTGCTGCAGGTACTAAAAACCCAGCTCACATTTTCCATTTGATCACATGATCCAAAATGGATCACAGCACCCCAACAACCCGTTATTTTGTATACTGATGCTTATGGCTTGCTCCAACCTGTCTGTACTGTATAACCACTTACGATTAATCAGCAAATAATTGGAAATCGGATTATTGGCCAGATTTCAGCAATATTGGTAATGGTAATTGTTAGCAGATTATTTACCTGATCAATTTTATTGAACTTGAGATTATAACAATTAGGTAAAAATAAAATTTAAAAATGACAATTTTACAAAATAATTGTGAAGATTTGGTAAACATAAACATCAGATTGGTTATTGGTATTGGTCATTCTCTTATCGGTGCATCACTAGATAGAACACACAGCACAAACACAGATAATTGAATGTGCATCCAATTGGCCTGCCCATGTGCATCCCTTAACTTCAAGGGTTAAGGGCATGCATGCATTATAATATTGTGAGTGTCTAGTTGCCTGGATCCACAATAGAAACCACAACACTATCACTACAGGCATAGATTATAGGCAGGTTATTGTACTGTAATACTCTTTCATTTGTTTTATGTAAATACTGGATCGACTATTGGTTATTACCTTCTTTTCTTTTTTTTTGGAGACTTCAATACCTGATATCAGTAAACATCAAGAACTCATGTTGGTACACCTTAATATGAACGTTCAATGGTATAATGTGATCTTATGCACTCCAAATCATGCACATTTCATGAATTATGATAAGAAGGAAATCAAGCATACTTTGAGGTGTTAGAGATGTCTGTACCAATTTAGCACAGATTTAGATTTAATTTGGTATGGGAGGTATGTCATCCTGAGGGAACTTCTACATTAAAATCATCCGATAAGATGTAGTACACTTAACTGTTATACAGGACCCTTGGTCACACTACACACTATTATGTGTCTCTTGATCCCTAAACTACTCAGTTTACTGGTAAATTCAATGATATACTACATTTGTTTGAAACATCCACTATGCCAGTGTGTACCTTTTGGATAATTGTATCTTTTGTGACCAGTGCATAAAGCATATATCAGGTTGTGTTCTTGAAAGCAGTTTAATAATTTTAATACATGTACTTATTCAGGTCCAGATGATCATACCAAGTTTATCATGGCTAGTGATGATGATGCTGGTGATGGGAAGAATGCTAAGATTGTTGCTAGACTTATTCCAGATCGGGACTACTTCTTACAGATACAAACCTTCCATCCGGAGGGAGGAAAGTTTGAATTCTCAATCACTGCTTGGTAATGATCAACTGCAACAGTAACTGTGCATTGAATATTGTGTGTGCTTTATTTCGCTATTATGTATCTGTCTGGCTGCATTTAATTTATCTGTGTGCAGCATAAACATAGTTGAGGGGTTGACGTACAAGTATACTGATCCAGATAATGGATATTGTGATGTGATCCTGTGTATAGTGGTGATATACTGATAGAGTAAGTGGCATAGCCAGTACCCATGCAGGCCCATTAAAAATATTGCTATGAAGATTGACACACTCCGTTAAAGCTGTTGACCAGCACGTCATGGTATATTGCCCATAACTGTGTTGTAAGCATATAAGCATTGGACCTTACTGGTGAAAGTGTACATTACCATTATATGTGACCTAATTTTAGAAAACTGTTGATCTACGCTTTTGTAATAAAACGCATTCAAAAACAATGGGTAAAAAATGCAAGCTTCAGAAAAAAATTTACACAAATTTTTATCGCCTGCTGGTCGGTGAATTCACACTCCAGTGGATAAATCCTGGGAATCATCGTGTTCCCCTATTCATAGGAGTTCAACAATCCTTGTTTCATTTTCATACACAGGTGGGTTTCTGAGTTACGGATGTTTGCTTACGTTGTGGTGACAAAAGAATTTATGACGATTTTTCTTCAATGAATCTGCCTTCTTTCTGGATCACAGAAGAATACTTTTGGAAACATCTATGCCTTGGTGGATTCACAAATTCATGGCGAATTCAATGAGCAAAGATTCAACTCCGTATGCCGTTGTATTAGTAAGTTGTGATGGTTTATGTAAGCACCTGTAGATTATTTTCTCGATGTCTTCTGTGCATATTGATTTATTTGTTCGTCTGGGTATCTACTGCTGTATTTCCCACACTGCTTATCTTATGAAGCTGAAACTTAGCCAATTCATTCCTCTGTCCCTGTAGACAACAAAGAACCAATAAAACGAATTTGATAAATGTGTGTATATTGACGGTTTTCTAAAATTAGATCACATATGTACTTAAGTTTCTCACCTAAATTGTGGTGTGAATGATAGCATTCTACATGTGTATCATATAAATCATTATTTTTTGAAAGTTAAGAATGTTTTTACTTAAAATCTTTGAAGTTATAGAGTGAAGGCCACAATGTGGGAGTAGTGAACACTCAACCTAGCTGTCTCATGATCTCGTTGTTAAGTGCACAAATATAATTTAAGAAACATCATAATAAATTATGATGTAAGCCCATTAGTCTAAAAGAGTAAAATGACATAGCAAAGGTAATTAGTACATCTCCTGAGTGAATATGTATTATACATGGACTCTTGCTAGTATGGGGTTAGCTACAAATGTATATAATATGGGTAGTTACGCATAGTTATATAGTGTATTTATTTTATTTATATCGCTAAACCATGCATGCCACATTTAACAGTGTCTGATTAATAGACTCCTATATATTTGGCATATAGCTACGGTCTTCTGTTGTTGAGACAACCCATGTTATTTATGATACAATTAGCAAAATCATAAAACTGATGTAGCAGAGACACATGTTGACATATGGCAAGTTGATGATTAGTATGTCGAGTATAATATGTGTAGCTATGTACTTTAAGTTGAGCTGGCCAGCTAGCTAGTTGATCATCATCAGCTGTGGACAGAAACAATCAAGCTAGTTATGTGCATGATATACCAAGCACCATTGCAGGGTATACTGTAAGGGAAGTCTCATGTACTATGTGATGCATGTAGCTATATTGTATATATATAGTGATAACTACAATTAAAAGTAGACAGTTATATTGTAGCCACGTAATAGCATCAAAAGCACTTAACAGATATCAAACTGTTGCTTGCTATATGACACCATCATAATCATAAGGCCGGCTTCAATGTTATGGAATTACATAGTGTATATAATGAGTACAAAGAAGTTATTTTAATCTGTATGCATGCATGCATCACTAGCTATATGCAAAGTGGTATGGTACCACTAGGGAATAGCTCATGGTATGATTATAATTATGCACACTATAGCTATGTGCTATCATGTCCAAGGCATTGAATCTTACATGGACATCATAATAAGCCTGTAAATTAAGGTAACTGGAAATAGTTGGTGTAACGTGGTCCTTGTCAACTGATACTGTGCTTGAACTATAGGAAATGTGCTGGATTAAGACCAGCAGACCACAGCAAGTGTTGGGACATGGCAAAGCAAACTGTTTTTGCCAGGTATCTCAAACTATTGCCTGAGTACATGAGTATTATATGTATATTAATAACTATGCATGTGATCATGTGATGTCCATGGATATAGGTACAACACGAGAAGACAACTTAATGATTCTAAACAACGGGAGGTCAGTAGTAGGCAGAACAAAATAAATATGTGATACTCTAGTCATGAATTTCAGCTCTGCTGCACTGTGACATTATTAATTTGTTGTCAAGCCGATGACCAACCCAGGAGGCTGCCCTTCAGCTGTGCATGCAGTATTGTTATACATGAGGAAGGCTGGAGCAATGGGACTGCTATGGGAGTACAGTTTCTTGCTCAAGGAAAAACTCCTTATAGCTATACCCTTGCATATACACATGCAACCTTGAGATTATCAGGCTAATCAGTGTCCTTTCACTGAGTCACATTCTTAGCTTTCCAATGTGGTATATGAATCTCACAAAAATAGTTTACATACGTACACAGCACATTGGTGAATAGAGGTACACAGCTATGAGCCTATGAAACATATAGGCCTGCTCTAATATATCTGTGGTTTGTGAATCCTGTATTCACAGGCTTTAATTAAGCCTTCTCAGTGGCAGGCCACAGAATATTCAGCATGCATATTTGCTCCCTGTAATGTGTGTGTACAGCTTCTGCATGGCAGAGCATGAATTTAACTGTATGAACAGTACCTCTGGCTTGCTGACTGACTGTATTCAGTTTTTCTAGCCGGACTGGGATCTATTACCAAGGGGTCCGAAATAAGCTGGAAATCTCGTAAGTTGATCTTGAAATCTTTACTAGAAATCTCTGGAATCAAAACCTGAAATCTATTACCTAACTAACTTTCCTGGCTAATAATTATTTTTGTGTTGTAATTTAAACAGTGTAAGTCTTGCCAGGCTAGGGCTCCTGTACTGACCACCCTGTGGGTATCAGTGCATGGTCTGTACTAATTATGATTGTGACGTCAATACATCCGCGTGATCCATCTGTTTTATAAGTACTCATCCATTGCAGCTAGTTCATCAAGTTTTGAGTGATTTTCGCACATTTCTTGAGGTGTTTTTTCATCTTCACTGCAATATCGAGATGGCATCTAAGACGGAAGATATTAAGCCGAAAGACAAACCTGAAGACGAAAGTGATTCTGAAGACGAATCTACCCCAGCGAACGAGAAGCATATGTTCGTCACGGAGCCAGGCCAGATTTGCTACGATCGCATTCTCCCTAAAGATCTCTATGTCCAACCAAGAAAATCGATATCTTCTCCTGGAGGACCAGGCCTTCTGAGAGCAGCCGGTGTAACCCGAAAACTTTGGCACAAGAAGACACTCAATGTTCACTTCATGGAGAAGAGCTTCAGAGAAGATCAGGTCCTTGAGTGGGCCAACATCTGGACCCAATATTGTGGGATTGAGTTCAAGAAGGTAGATAGTCCAATTGGAAGTGACATCAGGATAGGATTTAACAGTGATGATGGGGCCTGGTCTTACATTGGGACGGATTGTCTTGAAATTCCTCTGAGGGAATTTACAATGAACCTGGGGTTTATTGATAGGGCTACAGTCCTTCATGAGTTTGGCCATGCCCTTGGGCTGATTCATGAACACCAGAGCCCAGCAAAGGGGAACTTTAAGTGGAACAAACCAGTAGTGATTAAGTCATTGAGAGGATCTCCCAACTACTGGGATAGGGAAACCATTGAATCCAACATGTTCCATAAATACAAGAAATCCAAAATATCTGCAACAAAATATGACCGTAGAAGTATCATGCATTACAGGTGAGTGTGTGTGTAGTGGTAGGGGATCCAGGTACTTATTGTTGAGGTGACATATTTTCATAAACACCTACTCACACACATAATTGTGTTAACATAAGTGTCTGTTGTCATGGTGAATGTTATATAGTATGTTACTTAGCAACCACTTTTTTTTCTTCTCAGCTTTCCTGCAAGGTGGATAAAGGGTAACAAATATCCTAATGGTATACCTTACAACACTAAATTGTCAAAACATGATCAGAAGCTTATCCGAAAGTTTTATGGACCACCTAGGAAGCCTTCAGCAGATATTGCCCCACCTGTTGCTACCATGGACAAGTGAGTAAAGCCTTATCACAATTTGAAGATGTATTTGTGACTTTTGTGTGTGTGCAGGACAGCATCGTACTTGGTGCCCAGTATTCCAGCTCCTTGTGAGGACCAGCAATTACCTGATAATACTAAAGTGTATGGTCTTCCTGTGTTTGAGCCTCATAAGGGTAAACATGTACCTTATATTAGCACCTGAAATGAGAACAATTTTTTACAGGTGTACTGAAGAGTTCTGATGATCACTTGATGGTAAAGTTCCACACTTCAACTGATGATGATCCCAAACTGTACACTATTGTCACCACAGGAGAACTTGATACTCTGATAATGCTAATGGGTTAGTTGGTACAATAGCTTGTACCAAGAGTTAATAATGGAGAGCTCTTGGTTGTACCTAGAGAGCTTTGTCTTGAAGTAGTGGGATATATATAGTAAATATTTGTAGTTGTTAGGTGAATTTGTTTGCTAACCGGATATGACAACAATTGGTTGCAGCATAATCAACTTTATGATGTAATTTGATGTTAGTATTAACATTAATTAGTACCAGTAACCTGATATGACCTTTGGTGTTTGTCACAGGTCCCAATGATGTGGAGAAGTTTGTCACAGCTGATGACAATGGTGGTGACGGACTGAATGCCAAGATAGAGAGGGTATTGGTGCCAGACAGTGACTACTATGTCAAGATCAGGACGTTTGATCCCGAAGGTGGTGAATTCAAATTTTACATCACTTCAGATTAACTGAACTGTTCATTAGATTATGTAGACATAATTGTATTTATGTGTACTAGTTGTACAGTTGACAGGCTAGGAAGTAGTGTATGTTTCTTCAGCATACACTTGTGTCACCATGATTTCCCAAAACATATAGATTACGCCTGGAACTAATGTATAAATGCACCCTTCAAAGCTTCTTTTGGAAGTGTTACCAAAGCTTTGTTACTAATGCTGTACATAATTGATGGTTATTAGAGTGCATGTACGTACATTGTAGTACAAACTCCTACACTTTGGTATAGTTCTAGATACTACACCAAAAATATTAGCTGTAACAATACTTGTGCAACTGGTTTAACATGTTAGTATCCGTGGTAATGAAGGATGAATGGTGGTATATCCAGGCTGTATGTATCCCAAAGCCTCAGTGCAACCCATTGCTTTCAATAAACAAGCTGGTGGGATCATGCTTGGTTGTGTAATCACAAATGATTGGGTTGATTTGTGACCAGCCTCCGTACCATTACAAAACAAAACCATGCTAATACTGTAGGTGAAGTGTTTTCACTTATTAATTACATATATAACTCTCAAACAAAATTTTGGAGATGCAATTACTTTGAAGTGTGGAACTAATGCCTTCACCCTATTTTAGGGCACATCTAATTTCAATTTCAGAAACTGTTTCAAAATTAACATTTGCAACAGTGCTTAAATTAAAATTTGATTAACATGTGTAACAAGACTGTACACCTAATATGGCATTGTGATTGTTGGCTACACACATACATACAGTATACATTAGAATGTGCAGAGTAGTGGTATAACATGACATTTGAAAATGGTTATAGCCTAACTAAATAATTATGGAAGTGAGATATATGTTTAATCAGTGATGTAATGGTGTGTATCAAATCAACCATGGTCTACAACAGTTGTCTACATTGATGGTTATCCTAAACCGTAACTTGTTTTCTTCAAGATACTGGCTATTCTTCGGCGGAAAGAAACGTAGGTACTTACAAGACGTGAACCACTCACATTCAACCACAGGAGAAATGGTACGGCTGAACACTCTGTTCATCTGGTATCCCGAAACGTCATCAAACTTCTTTATCCAGTGAGTGTTGTCTTCAATTACGTTAAGCAGTTCAACAGATATGCTTGCCTTCATTGGCCATGATAGGTTCTTGTCGAATTTACCCTCGAGCATTTCGATGACTAAAGCAATGTTATCATCAATAAAGACGGTCATCTGCATCTTGTAGCCATTTGGATGGCTATAAAATGGTGGGCTATTCCATACACCATTGTCGCTGCGTTTGATTTGATCAAACTTATCTAACAGTAAAATACATGGAGATGTCAGCTGACAACTATCACCGTCATGATCAGAACTTGGCACCTTAAACTTCAGTGTGCTTACTTCTACTTTTAGCTCGTCAATTTTGGTACGAAGGTTGGTGTTTTCATCTTTGTAAGATGACAATTTTGAGTTACACTCATCTAACTCTTTCTGAAGGGTGACCTGCGACTGACCAAGCAGCATCAAATGCTCCAATTTGCTTTCATCAATGTGCCCCTGCATATCCTTCCTTAACACCTTTGTGGTACAGCCAGATTTCTCAAAGATACAACTAATCTTTTCTAAGGGACACTGCTTTTCCAAATGGTCATGAATCTCTCCACGAATAATCATTTCCTCTTTACACTTGTTAGGACAACTGATAGGATATTCTAAACATTCTGAAAGATGTGATCCAAACAGATTTTCATATTCCCCTTTAAAGCCACAATATCGACAAGTGGTCCTTCTCATACGACAGTCCTCAGTGATGTGCTTCTCCATCGTGTGACGAATTAACTTTTCGTTGCACCCAAGTCGACACTTAACTTCGATGAAATCACAACCAGAAAGAACAGGATTAATGTGCTTAGCTACATCACGAATTTCACCTTGCCACTTACAACCATCAGATTTCTTAGGACAGTAAGCCAACAAGTCCAAAATCTTCCGCTGTAAACCTTTATCAATGAGAAACGTGTAAGACGTAGATTTACAAAGAGGGCACCTCGAAGCTTTTGCCTTGCTCTCCGTGTTACACGTCTCGCAAAAATGGTTGCCACAACAGCTAGTCAACACGGGGTCACGCATCAACAAAAGACAAATAGGACACACATACTCGTCACTCGGTTTCTTTATACACTCATAATCATAACCCCCAAACACACCTTCAGATTTCGACGTGGATGATGTACGGTTTTGACTTCTACGGATACTTCTGTGGAGAAACTCTAACGGAAGAGACAAGAAGTCTTCGTCCATAACGCCATCTTCGTCATAGCTTGGGTAGAGTGGGTAGTAGAAAGGAGGCGACCCATACTCGTATAACTCTTCTTCGTCACTACTGAAATCAGAAAACATGGTCTCTGCCAACTAAAGCGCATCATACGTAATTAATTTCCCCCAAATGATTCCCTCGCAAAATAAAGAATCGGTGATATATGAAGCTGTGATCTGCTGCTTGGGATATGATCGTAAGTGTAGTATTGTATGGCTAATGTACAATCAATGATCATGAACTATCAATAGTAGTACCACTGCAACACATGCATACAATTCATGCCATGCATAGCTAGCTCATGTCACTGTTCAGTTTCTCCTGGGCTGCCCTTAGCTTGCCATAGCACTGAGGTGGAATACACATTGCTGCTGGATATCACACATGTACATGTACAATTATATTTTAATACTGACCAATCAACTCTGCTCTCATGATATCACGTGCATGCATGATCACTTTATGGAAACATCCTTAATTGCAACATCACATGATCAGCCATAGCTAGAAATTATGTCTTAACTGCTAGAGTTGGGGTAACAAGTTATAATGGCTGTTAAGTGATATAATACTTTTACTAGGTAATAAAACTAGTAGCTAGCAACCTCAAAATAGTATATATATACTCAAGCGGCATTCATGATTGTCACACACACACTCACTCTTACTATGACCTACATATGAAACTACACTTGCACACACAAACCTATACACTTAACATACACTTAACATACATTTACTTGTTACTTTTATCCCATGTAACTAGTCACGGTTACTTTCTATAGAAGTAACAGTGATCAGTTAAGGACATATTTTTGCAATTATTATGCTTTACCAAGAGGAAAAATAGAGCCAGATGTATACATGCCCCAAATTAATATTGATTCCATACAAGCAATGTGGCCATGCATTATAAGCTTTGAAACAGCTACTGTTCTGCATGGAGAACAGTGAAAGGATGTGTCTGCAAAGTGAATTCGGCTATATCATGCATGATGCAAAAATTGTAGTTTTTAAACATTACTAGTTACTATATATGACTATTAGTTATTAGTTATTATCAACTTTACCAGTCACACACTACATACTCAGTGCACAATGTGTGTGTGTGTGTGTGTGTGTGTGTGTGTGTGTGTGTGTGTGTGTGTGTGTGTGTGTGTGTGTGTGTGTGTGTGTGTGTGTGTGTGTGTGTGTGTGTGTGTGTGTACATGTAGCTACTTGGCAAATATTACAAACTAGTATACAAAGAGCACTTCTAAGGTTACATTTACTCAGTATTTGCACTAAATGACTTCATCCTTACTACCACCATCCTTGACTTGCTCAACTAAGTTGGTATCTTGTGTTTTTGTGTCTTTGTCAGAATACACTTCACTATTAGAACTTTCAGAAGCAGTCATCTCGGTGTTACCATCAATAATATTGT
Organism: Dysidea avara; assembly: GCF_963678975.1. NCBI lineage: Eukaryota > Metazoa > Porifera > Demospongiae > Dictyoceratida > Dysideidae > Dysidea > Dysidea avara. Next base: position 28,610,436 of record NC_089278.1, on the reverse strand, counting down.
CACTGTCACTTTTGACTACATGTTGATCTTCTGAAACTTCGTTGACATTTGAAGCATCAGCACCTGTCACAGAATCATCTTCTTGATTAGCACCATTGAGTAATGATTGGAGTTTTGCAAGTGCCAAGACATGTGTTACTGACATACAACCAGATCGTGAGCACATTCCCCTTAATATCTCAATTGACTCTTGCTTAATATCTTTATCCTCTGCAGGCCCAAATAGACTCACAGCAGCTTCCCCAGTATAATGTACAGCATCTAGTGGAGTGAAGTCGTCATTGATGAAGTACTCGTAGTGACATTGGTAGTTGCGAGACTTGATGAAATAGGTAACATAGTAACTTCCCAAGGGAAACTCTTCAGATCCATTACCTTCACAGAGAGACAGGCCTGTCATGAAACAACTCTTGTCATCAAGTTGTCCATAAGAATAAATGTAAATATACTCCTTGTGACCAGGAGGAACATGTGTTGAGCTTTGATCTTTATCAGGTGGATACACAATGACGTGAGGCTCTGGATTAGCCTTATATAGCTCCATACACCCAGTAGAACAAAATTTCATGGCTTCTTCATCAGGCTGCATCATAGAGGGACCGAGTACAGTAGGTTGGAGGCATATATCACACAAATCATTACAATACCAACATGGCTTTCTGCACTTCATATCCACTGAATTAGGCTGCCTGTTTGGAAGAAATAAAATTAAGAATCATGCATGCTGTTTCCTTGAATCACATAAAAAGGTAGTCAAATTTCATTCTAAATGTTCAAACTCGCTTGACCTGTTGTTTAATTAAAAGCATGCAGCTAGGAAGCTAGCATCTTAATCCAATGAATTAGTATTAAGTTAAATAAGTGTACTCAAACTCAGCAAAACATATATTGATTAAAGCCTTACCTTTTGTTCTGTAGCCAATGCAAAAGGGAATGATAGCAGTGGAATCCATTTTTCTTAAAAACAAGGGATAGGATTTCCCTACTCTTCTTTAGGAGACCAGATGATTTAGCATCATCATCAAGGAAACGTTTGGGGTTCTGATCTGGCAAATATTTCACAAATTCGTATGATTGCGGAGAAAAGAAAAATGCATAATTGTGCTGCAAGCCAGGTTCATACCTGTGAAATATTAGATATGGGGAATCAGCTCCATATTGTGGGCCATCCCCTATAGCAATGAATGCTGTATTTCCTTTATGAATACTTTCATCAGGAATGTCAAGGTGGAGAAGTATTCTGTGACCACTAGGGAGCTCGATCGATCCATCTGGTTTGGACTTTTCAAATGAGTGAGTAATGGAGAATTGTGCAGGAATATGATTTATGATCTTAGAATGACCTTTGACTGATGACTCTTTACGAAGGCCAACTGTGGTGCCAATCTTCACAATGTCCACCATATAAGATGTTTCAGGAACAGACAAGAGGTCTTTTGATGGTTTTAATGTCATGGTTCTTTGTGGCTGTTCCATGTATTCTTGTTCTATTTGCACTGCCTCGGCAAGGAGCGTCTTCCAGATGGAATCAGGGATAGTGCAGTGTCGTTGGTCATCTGCCAGTATTCTGAATGTACCACCAGAAGGTGAAACAACATTAGGAGGACTTTCACACCATTCTGCTTTTGAAAACTTGACAGTTGTCATAATCATACCAATTTGAAAAGTGTATGAGTAAGCATCATTGTAGAGCTTGTGAGAGCCATATTGATATTTACAGTCAGTGAAGAAGAAATGAAATGGATAATGTATAACAGTGTTGATCATTGAGGAGCTCACTTCAGAGGGATCCCCTTTTGTTGGTGCAATAAACATGAATACTTCTGGACGAGGTTGGTGCTCTGGCTTTAGCAGTGCCTCTCTACACTGCTTAAATGTATTGTAAACTTCATCTTCATTGATGTAGTCATCTCTGTTGTTGGAGTACTGGAAAGCCATCCCACGAAAAATCAACCCCACACAAAACTGATAAAGCCATTCTTCATAAAGCACATCTTGCTCTTTTTCAATACTCTCTGGTTTCTCTCTGTTGTAAAACTTTCTGAAAAACTTGGGGATAAAATGACTTTCTGATTTCCCAAGTATTATTTCACAATCGTGGCAGAGAAGGCGAATAGTCATTTCACCAGCAGACTTGAGAGAACCGGTTAACATAGTTTGCCATGGCCAGCTGAGATAAAAAGCTTTTCCACTGTCAGGACTTCCAATGGTTTTGGCAAAATCATCCAGGATTGCTTGAGGGCAGATGTGACTTTTAGCTAGTTTGTTGGTTTTTCGTCTGCACAGTAAACACCGTGGAAGCATACCTTTCATGTTGCGAGACTCAGAAAGAAATTTCATCATCGAACTATCCAGCATTTGGCTACCTTCTTCATCGATACAACCTTGATCCAATACTTGACCAAACAGCTGAATCGCTTCTTTTATTTTCTTAAAACAAGTCAGCCTATGTTCAACATGTTCTTTGCTAGTGGGTAGGGTGTGTTTCAAGCTCTCGATGTCTTGGTGATAGAGGTGATAGAGCGCCTTTCCATGAAAGAGTGTAGCCTTTTCTTTGACCACACCACTGACTGATGTAGAATTGGCTGTCACTTTCTGACAAAATTCCACGCACTCCTCAAACAATTCCTGATTGTATGCTGTTTTGATGTAATTCAGACAGTCATCATTATCTACATAGACAGGTATGCAATTATAAATAAGACCATTTTAATTACGTGATTCATAAATTTGGATAAAACATACAGAGACCTGTATACCTGTACATGTTCATTTAAAGAGTTCTTCTTGATGTATTTCTAAACAAACAACACAATAGTCTTGTGCTGCCTACCCCTAAAATGGGTTTGGTGAAACTTTGTACGAAAAGTTTTGTACTGCCAGAATGTTGGAGGCTCCAATCAGTTCACTCCATTTTAAATTGATCATGTTATAATATTTGCTAAGGATTTGTGGTTAATGTTTTATTACTTCTAGAAGCTTTACAATCACAAAAAAAAGACCCATTATTGTTGGTAGATTTACACAAATGAAGCCGTGCCTGCTATACTGCAAGTGGAACATGAAATTAACATGATTCTTATGCAATACTTACACATCACATATTAAACAGTCCAGTAGTGTACAACATTCCACCTGACAGGGTTGGTGTAAGTGCTATGGCCACAACGATAGTGGCCTTAGCAGGTTTTTACTGATAGAGATAAGTTGATATATTCTAACTGAACAGTACTTGTGTTGCTACTTACAGCTAAATAAGCTTAAAGTGTGCCAATTTCTGTCTTAAACTGTACCCTGATCTGGCACCGGGCAATTGGAAACAGTGGAAATGGAAACTGGAAATGGTCAAACTGTCATATAAATGTACTCTAGAGTAAAACCCTTGTTTATTGGCCACCCTTAAAGACCACCTTCTTACAAAGACAACCTCCGTACAAAGACCACATTGTAATTAGATCTCAAAGATGGCTAAGGCATCCATGGTCACCTTTATGAAGACCACCCTCTTTACAAAGACCACTGATATAATAGCTAAATTTCAAACATTTATTTCATGATTTTGTCAAAACAGTTAGGTCAGCTAAAAAAGGCTAGGCCCAGGATATCATCTCCTTATGAGACCTCATTTTTTGTTGATACAGTAGGTTGTAGTGTACTAGTCACATTTCACTTGCACGGACAAACTATAAGCAATGATGGTAGATGACTTGAGGGAAGTGTGTTGCAAAATTATGGGTTGAACCTTTCTATGAGTCATGAAATACACGTTTGAAGCTTATCAAATATTACCATGTAAAGAGGTCGTCTTTGTAAAGAGGTCGTCTTTATAAAAGGTGACCACTAATGAAGTGGTCTAATCAATTATATCATCAAGTATGCCTTAGCTATCTTTAGAACCTAATTAAATGTGGTCTTTGTACAGAGCTGTATGGTCTTTGTAAAAGTTGGTCTTTAAGAGGTGACCACTAAGTGAGGTTTTTACTCTAGGATACATGTGTATAACAATTTGACCATTTCCGTTTTCCCATTCCATTTTCTGTTTCCACTATTTCCAATTGCCCCCCACACAACTATCACTCAGCTATATTAGCTTTGACTAAGCCTGCCAGACCTGTTTTCTTAGAGGCAGGCAGTATGAGACTAACACCAACTATAACACCAAGACCATTATTACTACTGTACATTTATTATACACACACCTTCTGGTAAGCAATCACTAAGGCTGTGGAAAACAGAAGTTGCAAGTGTTCTCAAGTCCTCTTCAATATTGCTGTTACCCATCAATTTCTTTGTCCAGTCAACAATTTCGTTCAATTCATTTTGCCTTTTGACTTCCTCTGGACAGGATGACTTCAGTTTCCAAAGGAACAAAAGTACTGCTTCTGACAACTCACTATCATCAGTGTCAAAAATACGGCAGATTATCTTTAATCCCTGTTGCTTGAAAATTTCATAGCAGTTACTGAGGAGGCAGCAAAAATTGGTTAACATTGTAACCAGGCCATCTTTGGAGAGCAAGTCCCAGGATTGTGTTTTTTCCTTTTCTGTCAACTTTTCATCAGACAGCGCCTTCAGAATAATTCTGACATCCTCTGAAGAAAGGTGAAGATATTTTTCAATTACACTCCTGTCAAGTTGTCTGTGCAAAACAACGAGTGAGATCTTGGCAAGTTTTCCAATGTAGAAGTTGTTGCTAGGTAAATATGTTACCAATACTTCACTGTAGTGGCACTTCTTGAAATGGTGTCTCAAGTCTTGTTGCGATATGATTGGTAGTAATGTCAACATTGACAATTTCGTAATGTCTGCCACCACCTATTTGTAATTAATATGGCTTGACATATCTTGACTTGTATATGCATACGTTCCTTTCTTATCATGTATACAGATACAGGTATGTAATACTAGTAATGTTAACACATTATACAGAGTATACATTTTATGTAAACTACACAGAATTTTCTGTCTTGAAAGTTGTATAATGGACACGTGTAGTGTGTATGTACCTCAGGATGGTCTGTGGTTGCTGTAGACATGTCGATGAGTATTGTTATCAGACGAGTATGCAGTGAATTGGGTGATGGTTGGACAAACTTGCTACGCATTTCTTTACAGCAGTCGCTCCATATTGTGAGCAGAAGTAACCATTCTATCAAACACTTCAGCTCGTATCCATTACTGACAACTACAGAAAAATTAATTCCATCATGTATTACAGACACATAATAATATTATGCCACAATTGCCACCTATTTTCAAGCCATCCTGAGGGTTTGAGAATGCATTGTCATAGTTACTATTGACCTGGATAAATGGGACCAAAACAAAACATACTCTAGGACCAGGCTATGCATACAAGAAGAGAGGAACACTGTGCGTATAGCTAGCTAAAAGTTTATAAAACAAACATTTTAGTGATCATTCATCACACATAGTGACGTATGTAATAATATAGCCGTACTTGAAAATAAGATAATGAAATATCACTGTACAGTTGGCAAGTTTACAACGTAAGAGCAATTACAAAATTAATTTGCAAAATACTGTGTGTATTTCACATCCGGTGGCTGGTATAGATTTGCTATGATTAGTTACGAATAGCCAATATTCTTGAAAAAGAAGCAGGACAAAATTCAAGAGAAATTTAGATGTATGCTCTTTTTCTATGGGTACATTCCACAATAAAAACTGAATAAATAGTAAATCATTAGAATGTGAAAAAGCTCATGTCAATCTGAAACCATATCTGAACAAAAAAGGGTTGGTGTAGCCATTGTCTTTACACACAAACTGATACACAAGTGAACTAAAGATTTATGTTGGTCACTTACGTATACTGTTTGCTAGGAATATTAATGTAAAAGAGAGAGGACGTTACTACCATGCAGTATGTCCTGTACAACACTCTGCAATAGGATCAACTTAATATGAACACTCCACAGAAATCACACACATATTATTTATTTATTAATTAATGTGCAGCCTCAGTTTGAGGATAAGTGCACATACATTATATTACGTACATTACACTAAGCTGTAGTATGATTAAAAGAGTTACGTTTTCTGATTCTATAACAGATGTTGGCAATATTTTCCAATCTTTGGAAAAAAAAAAGAAATGTTGATAATAACTAGACCATGTACTGGGTTGGATGAAGTGATTGTGGTGTCTGGTACATACTTCAGCGTGCACTGAATGCATTCCAATCATATATTTTAAACTATTGGTACAGAATAGCAACATGATCTTCTACATAATGGTCTCAAGGCTCAGATAGATGACATAGCTACTGTTGTATGTACAATGCACATAGGTACAAATAATTAGTTCAGAACAGTCAAGTATATTCCTTGTTACATAGGATATCCAAGCTGTATAATTATTATGTTGCCATAGAAACCTAGTTCAGATGTGCATACTGACAACAGGTGACACTACACAGGTACAATATTTTATGTATGCATGTAGTGAATCCTTCATGCATTCAAACCTCAAAATTGCAAAATGTATAATCACTTTCAAGTATTTTTTTGCTCAAGATCGTAGGTAAGTAATAATTATGTTATAAGGTTGAAACTAGGTCGGGTTACCAGAGTCATATTTTGTCCAGGTCTGACCAGTTTTACAGGTCTAAATAAATCAATTAGCTTGACGATGTGGAAGTATATTAATGGTCATAGTCTAATCCTGTAGCAGCCCAGCTTCTCTCATGAGCCACGCCCACTTATCAGGATTGTATGTTACTGCCTATAGACATACATGGAACTTGATACAGAGCCATGTCCATTTGTGAATAGGTGTATGCAGTCTGTAGGTATACACGAAGCCATGTCAATTGTTGTTTGCAGGCTTACATGGAATGTACACGTTAAAGGTTAAAGCCTCATCTTGCAGCACACAGTAAAAACAAACTAGTGAACGTCACTACTAAATGTAGTGAATGTCCCTACTAATGTCTGACACAATACTCATTATTTTTGTGTAGTGACGTTCACTACTAAGTTTGTAGTGAACATCACTACACAAAAATAGTGAGTATTGTGGCAGACATTAGTAGTAATCTTCACTAGTTTGTTTTTATTGTGTAGGTCACCTAATTTCTTGAGCCATTTCCACTTCTCAGGAATATGAGATACTTACTATCTGTAGGCATACGTGAAGCTGTGTTAACTTATCAGTAAGATACGCTGAAATTTGTAGGCACACACAAAGCCACACCTTACTTATGGGAAACGTGTTTTGCTATCTGTAGACTGACATGGCTCACTAACTGATCTGCTTTGGTATCATATACTGTAGCTACTCATTTACACCCAAAATTTAGCAATGAACACATGCCAATGTCTTACTTAAACTAGGGATAGCAGTAGTGATCCTGTTTCAATACTGCAGGGTTTCAAAGAACTAATTAGAAATAGCTACTGGAGCTATTGGATTTAGCGACCTGATTGACCAGGAACGGGTCTAGAAATTTGAAAACAGGGTTGGTTCCATTCTGAACACTTGTCAACGTTGTTTCACAATTGGATCTATCATTAAATTCTGTATAAAGATTTGAAGCCATAACAAAGTAGTAATCTAAAAATCTATCTAGATAGTGATACACAGTTACTTTTTTAATATGCTTAGTATAGGAGGACTGAGCTTTAGGCCTAGGATGGCTTTGCACTAAATTCATGTAATTAGTCTGACACTAGTACTATTATGCGCTACTGTAAGTAATCCATATAATTAATTTAGCTAAAAAATAGCTGTCAAGGCTCTTTCTCCCCTGGATCTATCCCTGTTGGCATTTCCTCCAGAGGAGGTTGGTTACTAAGGTTTGTTGAACAGCTAGGAAAGTAACACATTGTACTGAGGAAACTTGTAAGGGTCCTTGGATGCACTGGTATGGATATGCTATCCGTTTTTTTATTTTTAAATTCATTGTTTCCTATTTCCCTCCCACATGCAGATTCTCTTCCCGCATGGTTATTCTTTATTGCTGTCAACTGAACAATTTATTCGTTATTTATCCTGTGATTGCATAGCAGTAACTAGTTTAGCATTCAGAACTGTTCAGGTTCTTAGTTTAAATATTTCTACTGTGTATTCTTACCTGTAAGTTAGTTATGAATTTCGAAAATTAGTGGAAATATCTATAATGAATAATGGATAATGAACCGCCCACCCGCATGTATTTTTGAGGTCAATGAAATGGGAAACAAGGAATTTTTTGGAGTGGCCCTAGGTGTTATTGAATAGAGGATATGCGCTAACTTTATGACCGAAAACATTCTAATGAAAACGTGATGTTTTCTTATGTCACGACGGTGAACGAATGTATTGTAGGTATGCATAGAAAGTGCGAATCACCAAAACTAGACCAGTTACGCGAGTTTCTCCAGGGCGATGGATTCCTTTATGTGTATAACAGAGTAACTGGCAGGAGAAGCCCCATCCGTAGTTTATGTGGCAAGTTAGAGTCCGAGCCGCATTTGCTACCTGTACTTTTGTATGGGATTCACGATAGTCGTTCACCGTCAAAAATTCTTGGGCACGCCGCAAATCTTGTTATATTGATCATTTTTCGTTCAAATTATTAATAGCGCATATCCTCTATTAGTTCAACATTTCTTCGCGATCACAAAATAAATGATGATGGTTTGACCAATCTCCCCTGGTCACATTGCTCAAATGGCTACATAGCTCATTTGTCAGTACATGATACAATTGGGCTACCAATTACTCAAAGAGACAAAGACTGAACAAAACAAAACACTATACCTTTATAAACCTGCTTCATAAATCCATTCAATGTATCCACCAGTTGTTGTTTCTGACTGAGTATCATTTTAGAATGTTCTTCCATGGCAGAATGAGCACCAAGCTTGACAAATTGTTCCCTCAATTCTTCGATAGTCGTAAACACGCTTGTGATAAACCTTTTGGCCTTCTCTTCATCTTGTTTATCATATCCTCCTTTCGTCAAGTCCACAAGAGCGTCTATCACAACACACATCGATTTCCATGTTGTCTGAGTCTCGTCTTCTGATGACATGTTGTAACGAGTAATTGAGTGAAAAATCTCAGTTCAATAATTTTTATTTTTGAAGAAATCCCCGATATCCTAATACGGACAGATTAAATTAAGTGATAGCAGCGTGATGTTCCCTGATGGAGGATGCTTACATACAGCAGGGGTTCATAGTATATAGGCTTACACAATGGACTGTGCCTTCTCACAGGTCCCTTATAGCTAGATAGGACAGCATTCACAGAACACATACGAGAGTGGGTGGGGCTAATTGCATTATTAACCCATTCTTAACATACGTCATTACGCGCTTTTAGTAGAATTAATATTGCAATGATTTGGTTTAGTATGCACACAGTGATAAAGTACATATAGTATATACAAAAATGTTGGGTCTTTACTATGTACTGCAGCGATCTCTCTTTAGTGCTAGTTTATTTTTATACGCTCCATTACAAATAGCACAAACTCGACTGAAGCTACAGTATTTCTTCTTTATTTCATAATATTTAGATAAATCCATTTTAAAGAAGCTCTCATACAGTTGCTTATCACTTTCAATATGTCTAATATAGTCAGCAAGTGCTTTAGGACTAGTAAAATTATCAGCAAACAAGAATGTATTACTGCCAGGCACTTGCTCAAATATATCCGGTGTCCCTCGGTATATTGGAATAGATCGTGTCAAATATGAATGCCAAATTTTCTCAGACACAAATCCAGGTAAGATTGCTCCCTCTGGGCAAATCAGAAATCTGTACTGTTGTGAAATATTCATTTTAACACCTTGCCAATCCTTGACTTGTCTACTAACTGGCATGTCAGTATTGTGAAAACATTCTCCATACGAGTCAACATGAATATACTTCATCAATTCTTCAATGAATTTTAGTCTACCCTTGTTCTTGTGGCATTTAGTGAGGAAGAGAGCTATGCTTTTAGTCTTGGTAGTTGGAGGTGGTTTATTAGCCACCTCAATGAGTTTATCAATGTTACCACAGATGTATGGTAACGGAACATCACTAGTTAGCTTGTAGTTGACAGTAACATCATGTTCGCTAGCATCAACTGAATTACATCTGTACATTTCTGGTTCATGATTGAATTGAATAACTATTTGTTCCTTACAATATCTTGGCATGGCTTTTGATAGTAGCTCGTTCCGTCTTTTACAAGCAACAAAAAATCTGGCATCAGATAACACATTGTTATGATTCATAATACATTTAGCTCCATTAGGGAGCTGGCAGAATGGTGAGCTTCTCTCATAGTCATCATAGACGTTATAGGGAACATTTACTATATTGTAGTTGTCCAAATATATTGTAATGTTTTCTGTATGATTGTCACAGTTGAGGTGGGGACAACTGGTAATGCCGTATGCTATCAACTTGGACTCCTCAGGAAAGTGAAACATGAAATATAACATGCTCATCAGTACTAGTACAAGGAAGGCATATCCTGTGAAACACAACACTGAGTTACACTATCAGTACTGTATATTGTAGGATGGTGTGTAGATGTACATTATGTTTAGTAATACGTTGTATGATATTGATATCAAAAAAATACACAAATGATACTGTTTACCAATGAGGACAAATAACCACTATAGTCTGTTCGGGTTCACCTGTCTCTATACGAGCTAATCAAACAGTACTGTAGTATTCTTTAGTAGGAATCCCCAAAAATGACGCGTGCCGCCTGTTAGTGTGCTGAAGATTTAGACTGAATTTAACTTCATAGCTACTAGATAGACTCTATAAACAGTCACGATGGACATTTTTACAAAGCAGCAGTTTCCAAAGGTGTGATTTGTCTTTCACTATTAGGCAATTTCTTTATGAGATTAGTATGAAAATTCATGTGATGTTCATACCGCCATAGTTTGAATTTTTAACAGATTCATACCACTGAAAAGTGTTTGTAGTGAGATTTAAACCTTTCATTTCACAAAAATCCTAAACACTCTAATAATATATACACCATTTTACAAGGCAAACAAATTGTCAGAAAGAAAGGACTTACACAAGTAACATGGCAATCACTTACAGTATAGACAAATTTTAAACCTTAAGTTCTCACTTTTATTGCAATGATTCTACAAAACTCCTAAAACCTCATTCAAGGTAACATGAAATCATTCAACACTTATGGAAGAATTGGGATTATCTCAACTCATTGGATCCTGAGTGTATTCAGACAATCGAAAGTTTGGGATAAATGAAGTCCATTTATTTATATTAGGGCTGCAACAGATATTTGGTTTTCGTTAAGATATTCGCTAGAATTTTGGTATCAAGATACTAAATATTTACCATTCAGATATTTGTTCACTGGTACATTACAAGTGCGTACAGTGGAAAATGGCTTTGGCTACAAGATGGCCTGTTTTACAATTCATAAACATTAAGACATCCAAAATATAATTTGACATTGGCAGAGCCCTGTTCAAACACTCTAATAGATTACACACTTTAGACAAAATACTCTAACAGAACAGTCATTTTTACTGTTTGAATAACAGAATGATCAGTTAATTGATGGCCAGTTATTATACTGTAGATAAAAGAGCTAGTTTTGCAAATGCATACCAATTGACTTGATTAGCACACTGAATCGCTGAAGAATTTAATGATTGATCTTATTATTTCCGAGCATTTTGTAGAGTTTTACTTGAATGATTGGGCCATTTCTTTCATTGCTGATACTGGTATATACACAAGCTCCATAATCACATGTGAATTGTACTCAATGTGGTTGTAATTGATCTTCACTGAGACGACTGCAAAACATTCATGGAGCTATCACTATGTACAAGGTTATTTTTCATAGATAACAGACACCCCTACTGGGATTGGAAGCACCCAATAGTGTCCATACAAAACTACCATGTTTCACACCTGAAGTTTTGTAACACTTATTGCCTAAAAATCTTGGTTTATTGCCTGGATAAAGCTTGAATGCTTTTTGAAGGACAAATGACTTTCAGCTAGTACAGGTGCCTTCCGTATTGTGAAAATGGTGAAGTGGACAAATTTTGTTGTTCACTTAACCAGTAATTACACTATGAATACTGGTAAGTGGTTCATGGTATACTTGCCTCTAACCTGGCGGTGCCTGCCCCTTTACATAGAGGAAGGGTCTCGTCACTCTAGCACTCAAAATTTGTAGCGTGTTACTGAAAACAGGTAACACCAATTGGATTGTGTTGTTGGTAATTACTGAACATTTGTGATGTTTGTTTTGGAGTTACCATGGATAGTTATGTAATGCATGACAGAGTTTGTCACAATGTTTTGTGAAGATGCGATATGACTGAAGCTGCTTGTAGTCACCAATAGGATGCTCTTTAAAAGAACAAAAGATGGAGGTAGTGAAAGAGCCTTGTAGTTAGAATTGATGTACTCGTAAAGCTTCCTAAAAGGAATCTCGGTTATGTTAACAGCCGTTCATTAATCCATCTTGCAAAATACTTACTTTGTATGGTTGTTAGACGTTCCATTCTTTCTGCCATTATTGTGACTTCATTGTTTATTTACATTCCATTATAACTCTGTAATGCTAGAGTGACCAGACCCTTCCTCTCTATGTGAAGGGGCAGGCGCTGCCAGACTATGTTTAGCCAAGCATGTAATTCCCATCTTCCATGCTCGCCATCAACATCTCCATGGACAAATACATCACAATGGCATGTTTACTACTCAACAGTAAGCAAAAGATGCATTTATAAAATCTATGATTATTTAAACAGGCCAGCTGGGTATGTGTACTGGAAAACACATAAAGCACTAACATAGTCCTGATAAGGCCACTCCAGTCCTAACTAAGGCCACTTCAATTGGTATACCAGTTTCTGACCCTGTTCACTCTGAACGGGGCATGTGGGTGAGCAAATTTCATCATTGTCATTATCATTATACCGTTAAAATCACTTTACTGGATACAGCTACGTGATTATAATACATGCGCTAGCATGAATTATTTATATATAACAAAGTAAAACCTACGAATGATGACACATTTAGATACCTATCACGAAATACAAACTAAATGGCTTCTGAAAACAAACTTTAAAAAGCCAAAAGTCATATAGTAAGGTCAAGAGTGATATTTTTATTATGTACTCTTGGTAAGGTCGCCACAATTAGCATAGAGAGAGGGCCGGGATAGAAAACTATCACATGATTCATTAAAACTTGTAACAATCAGTCTTACACGATTCTTTATCACAAACTAGTGGCACGAAATGGTTTATAGTACTCTCTGGTAATGCTCACTTGTGTATCTACATGTGGGTGTTCTATCAACTATCTGCTGCCTGGTTGAGCTTTATTCCCATGTGCACTCCTCACCTACACCAGCCCACAAGCTAGTGGTACACCTTACCAGCGACAAGAATGGAAATGGATAATTTTTGACAGATCTAACCCTAAATGTCATACATATTAAAACTTCAATGATAAAGTCCTTTGGTCGTTATGACTGAAAGTGGCAAAACGTGCTCAACTTCAAAACAATTCATGCCCTTTGAAGTGCGAATTTGTGGCATATGGCTTACTCCTCAATAACAATGATTAGGCAGTTCTGCTTTGAGTTGCAAAGTCACCTTGTGCTACTGTACACCCTGAAGAAAACAACTTTTCTCTACAAATGTTTATAATAGAGTTTACAAAAGGTGTAAATGGAACTGTATGTAAGGAGCGCGCCCGTAAAAAATAGTTTTCTATCCCCTCTCTTGACAATCTATGCAACTAGCAACAATGACATGTACCAGAAAGCAAGGCAATAAGCGTTCTAGACATTAAGTAGAGTATGAGTAACGAGCAGCAAATTTGCAATTTGTAATAATAGCAATAATGACTACTCTAGAGATTTATGATAGGCAGGGGACTAATGTTCTAGTAGGTACAACACTGAAACACCGCAAGTTAGGACTTAGTGATAGGCCACTCCATATAAATTCTGTTTCTCATCTTCCACTCAGTATGCAGGTGGGTGATGCATTTCCATTATAACACTGGCAGCATTTCAAGCCATTATTTGCTTGGTACAACCATAGCAACAGCAAGCTGCATAAAAGCACGTGCTTAAGCTTGTACAGTTTAGTGCTGACAGTAAACAGAAGTGGGCGGAGCAGAGAATTTATTTGGAAATGGTCTGATCATGGGAGGCTCTAAAAGGGACCTTGTTATTACCAGTTCAGCACCGGAGGGTGAACCTGCCTCGGGGTGAAGATCGAGGTGAACATAATATAATCTTGGTATTTAATACGTTTAAAGCGACAAGTATACAAAACAAAATATGTTTAACTTACTTGCTTTCCTAGACATATCCGCTAGGGGCTTATGCATACATTTGTAGTACAATTCTTCCGCGAGCACCTGAAGCATCAGGGTGCAGAGCTTTATTTAGAATATATCATCACGTGAACAGAAAAAATTGTCGTAACTATAGTAACGCTTTATTTACAGGGCGAATAGCGAGCACGTAGAAACATGAGCCAGCGACAGATAATTCAAGGTTAGTTCTATAATCCGCTTATTGTTAAGTTTACTATGGACGCTTTTGTACAGTGTTCGAGCAATACCAGAAGGCCCGTATCCAGTTTGTACAAAATGTAGCAGAAATGGCATCGAGACCACAAAACATCGAAACACTCCACAATTCTGGTAAGCCTGTCTATGCTAATGTTGTTATAGGAACATATTAACACTGTGGCGTGTTACTATGCAACCACTGATGTGATAAGATGTCCATTCTTCCAGGAGTGATGCAGTTGTTGAGGCCTCTATTATTGGATATTGTTCCTACTGTACAACAAACTGCTGCCCTTGCTCTGGGCAAGCTAGCTAACCACAATGATGATCTTGCTGAAGCTGTGGTCAAGGGTGACATCTTACCGCAACTAGTCTACTCACTGGCTGAGCAAAATGTAACAACTATAATGTGGGGTGTGACTGTTTGGTGATGTTCTTAAGGCCAGGCAAACTTGATTAATTGTTTCTCATCCCCGCCCGCATCCCTTTTTACCCCACCGCCTCTAGTTTCATTATTGCTGTTATAAATCACATGCACACTTATTTTGATTCTAAGAAGGCTGGCTATCATTTTACAGCACAGCAAATGTCACTTGCACAGTGGTATAACGTAAGTACTAGTTCTTAAAAAGCTTTAGCTAACCTACCTTTATAGTAACAGATAGCTAGATTTGGAGTAGCTATACAGTTCTTTAATAATGAATAATGAAAAATGACAGCATGAAAATCCGTGGATGAGAAAAATGTAATCAAGTTTGCCTGGCCTAAAACCTGCATGCATTTGCACTACAGCATGTATTTCTTCATTATTCCATTATTTGTTTGAATGATGAAATATTGAGCAACATACAGGTCAGTTTTCAAGATTACTGCACTAACATAGTAGCTATCTCGTGCATGAAATGCTTATAGGATTATCAGATCTGTGTAATGAACCCTACAACTTAGGCTATTGTTTGCAGGATATTATGTGCCGCCATGTTGAGACTACACTGGAAATAGATCAGAATCTTGTGTGTGAAAATTGGACATAGTCTAGCTAAAGCTATTGTGGCATGTATATGGTAATGATCCACACACCCACACACCATGTAATGATATTTGAAACTTTTTGGATGAAAACACCAAATAGTGGCCTAGCTATAAGTAGTCCGTAGTATTGTGTACATGTTATAATTATGGGTATTCTTTGCAGAGGTTTTATAAAAAGGCTGCTGCATTTGTGTTGAGAGCAGTGGCTAAGCACTCACCAGAGTTAGCACAGGTTAGTATTAACATCATGTCATGATGGTATTGGTACCAGTTGTTGTTGTGTAGTCAGTGGTGGATAGTGGGGCACTGGAGGGTTTGGTGATATGTTTGGAGGAGTTTGATCCTGGAGTGAAGGAGGCATCTGCTTGGGCTATGGGATATATTGCTCGTCATAATGGAGGTATGACTTTTACATAGTGTTGTTGGTATATAATTTATAGCTTCTGTATGTTGATGGCAAAGTGCTTTAGTACCAATCAGTTACAATGTGATTTTTTCATTATATAGATCTTGCTCAAGCAGTGGTGGATGCAGGTGCAGTACCCTTGTTGGTGTTGTGTGTTCAGGAACCTGAGATCTCTGTGAAGAGAATAGCAGCGTCTGCACTGAGTGATATAGCCAAACATTCACCGGAGGTGTGTATATATTGTACTAAAGATCTGGTGATGTACAGAGTATTGGTCTCCTGTAGCTTGCTCAAACAGTGGTTGACTCCGGAGCAATAGCACATCTTTCTTTATTGATTAGTAATAAAGATGCTAAACTAAAGGTGTGTGTGTGTGTGTGTGTGTGCATCATCATTATCCTCCTTACACAGCGTCAAGTATTCTCTGCCCTCAGTCAGATAGCTAAACATTCAGTTGAACTAGCAGAGATGGTAGTGGAGGCTGAAATATTCCCAAGTGTGCTGAATTCATTGAGAGGTATGTAATTGTTGTGGAAGCAGGATATGAAGAAGTTTAGCTGACCAAATTTACTGATTACAACTATGTCTGCTGGTATGTCACAAGAACATTTATACTCTATGAGAGTAAAACTGTGTACAGTGGTACCTCACTCTATTCTGGACACCTCGAAGTTGGTGCCATGCTGAGGTGTCAGAAGTGTCCTGATTTTTGAGGTCAAATTTGTACAGTGCAATACCTTGCTATGGGACCATGGATCAGTGTCCCACTTATTTAAGTGTCCATATTTCGCTATGTCCTGTTGGGGTTTCACTGTACAGGGAAGCTTGTGGACAATGATTTAGATCAGTACATTTAAATTTGTGTAGCCAGTATGTCTCTGTGTGAGTAGTGTAAGTGGTAGCAATTCAGTTGCAGCTTTGCTTGGCCTGAAATCTGATACTCACAAACCCTTTTTGTTGAGTAATTAATTAGAGATATATTCATCATTTCATGTACTGTTTGTAGCCAGTATTGCTTGTATTGTTCCCTAGTAGTTCAACAGAGCAACAAAATTAGCATTAGATCTTTCATATGGATATTACTTCACATTTATTATTTCCCTCCACAAAGACTCTGATGAGTATGTCAAGAAGAACGTGGCCACTTTAATCAGAGAGATAGCTAAGCACACCCCAGAGGTACACATCACACCCACTAACCACATCTTTACTGGTGTACATGTAGCTAGCACAACTGATAGTCAATGCTGGGGGTGTGGCAGCAGTGGTAGATTACATCGGAGAGTCAAGAGGTAACATCAGACTACCAGGAGTGATGACACTTGGCTATGTGGGGGCTCTGTCTGAGAACCTAGCTATGGCCGTGATCACATCTAAGGT
This sequence comes from Dysidea avara, assembly GCF_963678975.1. Lineage (NCBI taxonomy): Eukaryota > Metazoa > Porifera > Demospongiae > Dictyoceratida > Dysideidae > Dysidea > Dysidea avara. The sequence continues at coordinate 28,593,061 of NC_089278.1, read as the reverse complement.
AAACTAAACTAAAAATTCATTAATTAATAAATTGGTATTTCCTAGGGTGTAGCTCAGTTAGCAGTGACTTTGTCTGAAGAACATGAGGATCATATTTTGGTACTAATATTTTCAGTGGAGTCACAAGCATTTTACGGGTTTATCCTAGGCTGCTACAGCATGGGCGTTAGGACAGATAGGTAGACACACTCCTGAACATGCCAAGGCAGTGACTACTGCTAATGTACTACCAACACTTCTGCAATTGTATTTGAAGTCTGATGGGTCTGATGATCTACAAGAGAAGGTTTGTAGATAACATATTCCTGGTGTAACTGATACATTCTTAGACTAAGAAAGCTCTGAAGAATATACTGACAAAGTGTACCTACCTACCAGCCCTTGAGCCATTACTACATGATGCACCACCAACTATATTGAAACATGTGGTCGGTCAGTTTTCTAAGGTTTGTAACAATGACTGTACAGTCCGTACATGTCTATACAAGACACTATTCACTGGTGTTTACCAATCGTAGGTATTACCTGGTGACCCCAAGGCCAGAAGACTATTTGTTACATCTGGTGGCCTCAAAAAGGTATGTACATACATAAGTAAGTGTGTTGTGGAAGGTTGGTTTCCCATTATTGCCTGAGTCAGAGTGTCTACAGTAACCTATGACTTGCTGCAGTTGGCCTTGCCACTATAACTGACAGTTCACTACATGTCTGTATTTTATGCAAGAACAAAGCGATGGAAATAGTAAACTTATGGTTTTAGCAATGTATATATACAGGAGATATTAAAACAGGCTACCACATAAGATCATGAAGTAGAAATAGTATTGTTGGCTAAAGCTGCCAAGATTGTGTGAAAAGACATTACAGGTTACAAAGATTTTTTTTTCATAGCAAGTTTCCACCTGGCTGTCAGCACTTGTAGAAAATATGCTCCCTAAATCAATTTCCTTCTAAACACCTAGGTCATATAATCTCCTTCCATACAATTGGTAAGACAAGACAGGACGAGCCATCTTATCTGTTGACCGGCGTTGATGGGAAATCACACCTGAAACACTGCTTCCTACAGTACCTTCCTTAGCTTGAATTTGGGATGCTCTCTTTAATTTCTCATTGCTAATTTTACATAACAAGACTTATGCCATGCTGCCTGGTTTTGCACTAGTTCTTCAATTGTAATATCATTACTGAACTAGCAATGTTCCAAGCGCTAACATTAGTGAGAAATGAGTTGTATGTTACTGACAGGTCCCTGTCTCCTTTTGCATTGAATTGGCATTTCATTGGTTCCTTTATCTTTTGCTGACAGATCAAACACATACTCCAATCCATATTTAAAACTTTAGTTCTAATAACACTGAACATAGAGAATAGAGATAGGCTATTTACCTTAGAAAGTATTCAAAATCTCAGTCCCACAAGTAAAAGGTAGTTGTCAATGGTAACCATATTGTTGTCAATAACAACCATATGCGTGGCTGCTTTACAACTGATTTTTGCCATTATGTAATATAATATCGATGCTATAAGTTTAGCCAACCTTGGAACGACCCTGGCAGCAAAGGTACGCCTTAATTTGTCACAGCACGGCACATATTACAGCCTGTGTTTATTGACACTCTACAAAGTGTGGTGTACTTGTAGGCATCATGCTTGGCTACTTTGTGTTGAACATTCAGTGTTTGTCTGCGGTGTTTGTTTCCATTAACAAATCATCCTGCCTAGCTAGGATGCCTGTGGAGCTGGGAAGGTTAAACCTCTCCCAACTTTTACTGTGGCTGTGGCACAGTTATTGCAATACCGGCAAGGTATGTTTCCATATTGTTCAAAGTGCCCCCATCAAGTCCCCGGTAATAATCGCAAGTAATGTACAGGCGGTTTGTGGCCATATGGAAACCAGTCTTAAATCTTAAAGCACAATAGTAGTAGTAGTAGTACAATAAGATGTCTTTATAGTGATTTTAAACATCTTTACAGATACAAGAGATCCTAGCTGATCCTGGATCAGTGTTACAAGAATATGTAACAACAATAAACAACTGCTACCCAGAAGAAATTGTCAAGTGAGTAAATAAGGATGTTTGTGCCTGTCACAATGATGCAATCTGTCTTGTGTTTCATGGATTATTACTCTCCACTGGCATAAACTATTTCCTTGGGCTTTTTTATTGGAGTGCTTGAATATGTATTAGACTGTTTTATGTCCTCCTGTTACAAGTATTGGGGTTTATGCCTCATGTGAAGTAATATGGAAGTGCCCAATTTAGGAGCATTTACCTTTCACCTATGACTAGCACTACAGGAGGCATATTAGCACTTTGTAATGTGACCTTCATAAATTGATCCATGAAACACAAAATACATTTGGCATGGCCTAATAGCTAAATTATATGTATCTATACAACTCACACACCACATGTTACTATACATTCTCTCTATCAACAGGTACTACTCCCCAGGCTACTCAGACAAGTTGTTAGAAAGAGTGGAACAATATCAACCTGTCTCATAACTATCATGTTGTATTGTTGTCATCAATATCTTGTGATAGCCAATATTACAAGTTGTGTGCACTGGTCCTACATGTTGCAATGAGACCATGCAGTACCCAAGTACTAAAAGTCACACTTTAATACGCACACATGACACAATAAATCTCATCTACACCTTATTCTCCCCAACTTTCCTTCTATTTACTTTTCTTGCACAAACACTTTCCAATTAATGCACACAGTTCTAATTAATGCGCATTGAGCAAAAAAAAAGCGGAAGACGCTCGGGAAGACGTCACCGCCCATCACTCGAGCGAGTAAGTTAATCTGTGCGTCTAAGGGAATAATGATTGTAACTACGTCTTTGATATAATGTTGCCTTTAATGTAGGCTGTAAAAGTAACAATTCAAAAAAAATTTAATTAATGTAGGCTGCATCATAGATAATGTGTACATTGAAAACGCATACATTATCTATGGCTGCATGTACATGGTAAATGGTTGATGGCTTGTAGAACATTTGAAGTGTTGTAAAGGAGCCATTAGTAAGTGAATAACTACTAGTTTATCCTTGCAGCTAATATAGGGCTGTTCTTTGCAGCAGTGTGAGGTTTATGCTATGAACCTATCATCGAGTCTATTATAGTTATTTCAAATGGCTGAGGAATTTACTATCTGTTATTTTGTATTTAAGGCTATACCTTATTGAACAGGTTTTGTGCTGACCCCTACTGATCCATTCCTGTCCACAAAAAGAGTGCTGTATACCTAAAAAAAAATGGGGAAGCAGGCCAAGAACACTGTTTAACTGGTTTCACAGCAATGTTTGTTGCCAAGCATATAAGATTATTATAGGCAAAACATTTGAGCAACAGCTTGTCATATGGGTATGGTAGCTAATGGTTGTAGTCTGGTCTTGTGCCAAAGGTAATGGCAGCACCTGTATAGGTGAGGCTTTTGGAGTTGTCGACTCATCTTACCACTACTGTTGACAGGTATGTACGTATGTAAATCCAAGTACCTTTAAAAATCAACCTATGTCATTAAGGGCCAACTACGGGACGGCTTCAATAATTGTTTGCTATAGTTAATGAGGTTATGAAGTGCAACTTAGCTATGTTTGGGCCCTACTTGACATAGTGGGGTGGCAGTATTAAAGAATTACAAGTGAGGCTTACTGTTCTTAGCGACAGTTGCATTTAGTTAGCTGTTATTGAATATTACATGTTGATTACAGACTTGATGAGTGGTCCACCTGTAAAGAGAGTCCGCCAATCATCATTATTAGAAAGCTTCAAGTTACAAGGCAGGAAATCCAAGATGGCATCAAGTAGCCCTTCAGCTTCCCCAAAGCTCAACCCATCATCTTCTCCGACATTAGATTACACAGTTGACTTAACAGCTGAACAAGTTGATGAGTTCCTAATAGACAATCGGGAGGAAGAGCCGAAGCCTAAACCTGTGGATAGCCAGTCAGGATCTCATCCAGTGCAATCACCTTCCAAATATTACGGAAGTCCATTGAATGAGATCACATTTGGTCCATCAGCCTGGCCCACCCTTGAACCACTTAGAGCAACTCCAACACATTCTGTGTTGTTCAAGCCAAGGTCTCCACCTGGGAAACCACCTCTTCCTTATCCAGATAAGTTTAAGGATGTATGGGATAAGAACCATGTGAGGATGCCTTGTTCTAGTGAAAGTGTTTACCCAATGTATGATGGTAAGAGTGAGTCACTAGTTCACAGGTGGCCTCTTATTGAGAGCTCCTTAAGGAAACCCATACTAAATTCTTATGACCTGGAGAAGTCTATTTTAAGCTACAACTCACGATATTCTGGGAAGTGGAATTTTAATAGTCTCCATGCACTGTTCAATAAAGAGTTGTCTAAAAGTGATGCTGATTATTTTTTTCGTATAACCCTACCTGGTATGATCGAGATGGCTTTAGACCTACCCAATATTGTTACACATGCAGTTCCATTGTTAAAAAGACAGCAGAACTACTCAATAACAATGTCACAATACCAGGCAACTTGTCTACTTGTTCATGCCTTCTTCTGTACCTACCCTAGACGTAACACAATGCAACGATCATCAGAATATGGGTCTTATCCTTCCATCCACTTTAACTCCCTTTACTCAGGTCCTGCGAAGAGTGTGAAAACTAGAAAAGTTGAGAAGCTAAAATGTTTGATCCACTACTTTAACAGAGTGGTAGCTACCCCACCCACAGGTAATGTCACATTCCAGAGACAGTGTATCACAGATCTACCGTCCTGGGACAAGTGTGATAATGTCACGTTCACCAAGTTACATGTCACTGCGAAGGGGACTATTGAAGATAATGGACATGGAATGCTTCAGGCGGACTTTGCAAATAAGTTTATTGGTGGAGGTGTTTTAAACGAAGGTTGTGTGCAGGAGGAAATCAGATTTGTCATTTGTCCTGAATTGTTACTGTCAAGGCTTTTCACAGAAGTGATGGATGCCAATGAATGCTTGATTATCACTGGGGCTGAGAGGTTCAGCAATTACACCGGGTATGCAGACACATTTGCTTGGTCAGGAGATTGCGTTGATGCTACCATCACAGATAATTGGGGTAGAAAACAAACACAGATATTTGCCATGGATGCACTCATTTTCTATGACTATGGGTCCCAGTTTAAACCTGGCTTATTACTAAGGGAATTAAACAAACTTCATGTGTCGTTTGCTACTGATGTAGCTGGAGCTTCAGGCAAGATGGCTGTAGCCACTGGTAATTGGGGGTGTGGTGCTTTTGGTGGAGACACCCACTTGAAGGCTGTGCTACAGTTGATGGCTGCTGCCCTGGCCAAAAGAGACGTCGTCTATTTCACTTTCGGAGATGACAAGTTAGCTAAAGACATCTCACTTATTCACCAGTTGTTTGTTGAACAAGATCTTGATGTATCTACAGTGTGGAGTCTACTATTGAGATATCACAAGGAGGTTGTTAGTCAGGCTAAGGCTAACAGGCAAACCCTTCGTGGTGGAGTAGAATTGTATGATTTTATTTTTAGATTGTATGCTAATAATAATAGTAGTAGTGATGATAGCCAAACCTTACAGTACTCACAAGATTTGTGTTAGATTTTGTAATGCTGAATTTATATGTATGGGTATTTATCTTTAAATTACATTATGCGTCATAACTTCAAAGGGCGAAAAAAGCTAAACAGCAATTGCAGCTGAATTGCGTAATAGTGGGACTCTAATATTTTAGAGCAATGGGTGGACCTCGAGGTGGACGATGTGCTCAAAATTTCCGTGACGTGTGGAACACCTATACGTACTATCACCTGTCTGTCTTCTTCTTCACCTTTATGAGGTAAAGAACAAATAATAGATCGTGTTGTAGCTATAACGGGCTCGATAACGGGTGACCGGTTAGCAGCAGTTCATGGCAGGCCTTCACCGAACCACGAAGCTGTTGCTGTGATTGTTTTCATAATAGAGCTGTTGTTTGTGCTTACCAAACTGTCAGTCACTGTAGTAGGTACCCAATCTTTTGATTACCTAAAACCCTCGCCTGAAACCTATTTCACACTGACTGCTTTATTAGAAACTGAAGTAGCACTTTTGTGTGACTTGTTCTGTACATAGATAATAAGGTATATATTATCTATGTTCTGTAGTAACTTCTTGGAATGAAGTGGGTGGCACACTGTATTCTGATCTTTGTCCATGGTCAAAACGAAAGTCTAAAGTCAAGCAAGAAATTTGCAGTAGGTCAAAAGACAAGTTCATTTGTAAAGTGCATACCACAATTGATACTTTAGAATTAGAACATAACTGTATTTTAGCAAAAATTTACAAAAAATTGCGGGTCAAGCATGGATTTTACCGTAAATCAAGGGTCAAAGCTTATTTTCGAGGTTGACCAAGGACGAAAATCAGAGCACAGGGTATATTGGAATGGCACCCCCTTGTACTGTACGCCTCGGATTAAGGAGCTTGATGAGATCGGATTTTGTGGACAGTAGATAAAAAATAATGGGCTAGTCAAGCTTATAGTTCCACTGACGTTTTACTATAGCTAGTTGGCTCCATATGGTTGTATGCCCTAAGTACTTTCTTTGATCTAGTTAATTAGTGTACATTAATCCATGTACTGTATTATCCTAATACAATGTAGTTATGCACTATTTCATGCCACTCGTAAGACATTCAGTAATGTGAAGAGTTTGTTAGAAGATGAATGGACACCTTCCAACCATTCCAGATATGATGGACTATACCCACCAGAGGTGACCTGTATTACTTGGTAGCTTCCATCATTTGTGTACTCACAGGTTTGGGATGACCACAATTTCTTTCCTAATGAGGTATGTCAGCTAAATACACACCTATGTATGTATGTTAAGTGCATAGGTGTGTGTGTGTGTGTGTGTGTGTGTGTGTGTGTGTGTGTGTGTGTGTGTGTGTGTGTGTGTGTGTGTGTGTGTGTGTGTGTGTGTGTGTGTGTGTGTGTGTGTGTGTGTGTGTGTGTGTGTGTGTGTGTGTGTGTGTGTGTGTGTGTGTGTGTGTGTGTGTGTGTGTGTGTGTGTGTGTGTGTGTGTGTGTGTGTGTGTGTGTGTGTGTGTGTGTGTGTGTGTGTGTGTGCATGTGCGTGTTGTAATCATGGTTGCTGCTTGATGAGTAGTGTATTGTGTACACATGTGTTTGTGAGTGTTTTATTGAATGTTGGGATACTATATACTTACGTACATGTACTCATGGATTTTTTAAATTCAATAATCACCACACACAGGCATGCACACACACACACACATGCACACACCTACCCACGCGTGTATGCACACACATACAAAGTAAAGAAGACAAAAGCCTTCTTCAGTGTAGTGCAATTTATAGTGGTTATGTAGATGTTGTTTGCTTACTACACTAGGATAAAACTGAGATTTACCTTGGAAACCTGGATACCACCTTTTTATTCTGCTATGCAGTAGTGAGTTGATATATATAAGAGCTTTTGTAATCTTTACGTGTGTACTACTATAATCTAGTTATAGGGCTGAAACAGTCATGGATATTTAGACTAGCTACTTGTAGTCACACCAATGTGATGTGTTTTATACCACATTCTAAGCAGTTTGTAATTTCTTGATAAACAATAAATATTAAAACTACCACCAATCAATCTCTATAGTCTTCATGGTGTCATTTCATGATGACTAACACATCTTGTAATGTGATCTTTATGAGTACTCAAGTTCCAAATCCCAAATATTTGCAGTGTTTGTTTCAGCCCCAGGTATACATTGTTAGATAATATATGTACTTATTTTCCATATTTGTTGAGCTTTTTGTTGCTAGAAGAGAGTAGAAGTTACTAATATTTGCATTATGTATGTTAAGCAGGGACCATTGTCTATGATCAACTTTTCGATCTCGCTTGGCCATGGACCACTAACTTTCCAAAGTCCAATTTGTGACGTGTTTATAACAATTTGTCACACCATAATGTAGTAACTTGTTTGTGTTTACTGCTAAAGCTAGAGTTTGTTAATAAGATAATCTGACAGCTGAGCAGTATAGAGTTAGAAGGCATCAGCTTGTTCTGTGATATGATGTAGTATGCAAAAGTTTGAGACAAGATACACTGTATATGTGTAATGTATATTACACAACTCAACCACCTTAAGAAACTACAGTACAGATAGAACCTGTATGTATGTGTACACAAGCTGAATAATAATGATGATGATGTAAAGAATAATTACATATCTCTGTTTATCAACATGGTCTATGTTTATAGGGACTGTACATCAGTGGCTTCTTAGGTGACAGGTACGTATATTTGTATGCAAGAGGTACTCTGTTTTCAGGGATCCCCTCCTACGAGCAAATCTCAATAATTTGTTTTGCTTGAGGTGAACCAAATCTAATTTATAGTGCTCTCAAAGTCAACAAGTGTCTTGTGTATATGAAGACACAATTTGACTTGGTGCAATCCAACTAATACTATTGTTATTAGATTGTTTATTTATTCTGCCTGTTCTGTTTACCTTGTCAATTAAATAAATGATTGTGTATATTTGTAGGTATAATTTACGCTATGTGCTGTGTAGTGGAATGATGCTCTCAGCAATAATGGTTAGCTTTACAGTTTGATATCTCATTGTAATGTCATCCTATCACAAGGTGTTCACATTTGGATGTGTTGGCAAGTGGGCAGGTGTATACTCTGTCTACTACTATGGTGTATTGTGGGGACTGAATGGTACGTGAGTATGTAATGTTATTAGAGTATTTGTAGTGGCTGTATAATGTGTATGTACTACTTGTAGTCTTAAAATACTTGCTATTGTTTTTTTTTTTTGGTAGAGTTGATTACTTACATTAACATTATATGAATATAGTTAATTTTAATGTCCTCCTAACAGGATTATTGCAATCTGCTGGTTGGCCAACTACTGTAGCCATCATGGGAAATTGGTTTGGTAAAGGAAGGTGTGTATACTTGTGCTCTCATTTGTGTATTTGCATAATTATGTAAAGGTGTTTTACAAGATGTTTATCAAATGGTACGGTAGTACTGTTTAGTAGGGTTACCCCTAAAATGAATTGTGCCTCCAAAATGCTGCCATTCAAAAAAAACAAAAAAAAAACAAAAAAAACAACAACAACAACAACAACAACTTTTAAGAAGACTCTTAGCATCAATTCTAGTGTTAGAAACAAAGCAACACTTTAAGAAGGCCTAATATTGATTTAAAAAAATCACTGCCTTGTTTGTTACAGCCAAAAGGCTAGAGGAAAAACATATCAGTGTATGGCTACAATTTCATGCCACTATAACAAACTCACATGTGGCATGTTCCTTTTGTAGTTCCAACGAGTGTCTGAGTCGTAACTTCCATATCAACATTTTCCTTAGAGTAATTAATGTATGTAGATACCACAATACTATTTGAAGTGCTTGCAGTACTATAAGAGGGATTAGATACCTGTAGCAGTACTTATAAAATGTTCACCGTTATCATAAATTGTCGAGATAAGAGATACAGTGAGGGGAGTTTATGTATTAACAACAGGACTAATTCATATTTGCTTCCTCTCAGTTACATCTCAGATTACAGTCACGCTAGACTAGAGTATTTGTCCCTAATGTGTGTTTTATACATTTTGCTATGTCTTGTTTGTTTCCCATACTGTACTTCACATAGTCATGGAGTAATATTTGGAGTGTGGAGTGCTAATGCATCAGTTGGTAACATCATCGGTGCCTTCTTGGTGAGATACAGTTCTGGTCATGTCCACCATATAACACTGTATGTGTTGTGATGATATAGGCTGCCTCTGTACTCCATTATGGATACCAGGTTGAGATAAGTGTAGAAAGTGCATATACGTACCGTATGTGTGTGTATACTTAAGTGTGTGCGTGCATGTATGCTTGTGTGTATACACACCCACATGTGTGTGTATGTATTAATTGTATGTGTGTGCGTGTGCGTGTGGTGTGTGTGTGCACGTGTTTGTGATTATATTACTGTAATTTGAGTATGAGGAATTTATCAGTCCTATAATGATGTTGGAGGGATACATTATTTATGTAAATGCATTTCTGTGTGTATATACTATATATATGACCAGCCAAGTAATAACAGGCCGTTTTTCATATTCCTCAAATTCCATTTTATTGCTCCTCTGTTCTCTACATGTAGTAACAAGAAGTGGGCAGCCAAAGTTTCAGTCTTTTATGATAAAAAAATTATGCACATTTTGATCATTGAAGCAAACCTCAAGACATTAAAACCTATACACCATTGGATTTGCCTGTTCATGGAGAGCAAGAAATTCTTTTTTAGTGTTCGTACATTAAAAGATACATAAGTTATGGGTGCTACAGAGTTTTCCATCATCATTTCTTTGTTGGAATGGTCTTCTTCTTTCTCCACATGAAGGAGTACAAGGACAGTACCATACCTTGATAGATTTGCCAGTTCATGGTGAACAGGTTAAGCCAAGTCCCGTCTTTGTAGCTGTTTGTTTCAGTTGTGAGTTATGATCAATTATTTAAACGTCTGTAAATTATTTGCTGTACAAATCAAAATTATTGCTGTTCCAACTGCCTAGCACTATAACTCCAAGACTGTTCATCATAAAAGCTGAAACTTGGCTACCCAACTCCTTTGTTTCTATAGATACTGGAGAAATATTAGAATGGGATTCGAGGAATGTACGAAAATGGCTAAATACGATATATTAATAAGACATATCCAAGGGAAATTCTATCTGTAACTAGTTGTGTTTCCCATTGCTTTTTGATGCTATCTATCATTGGCTCTCATCCCGTTGTCTAGTGATGTTACCTATATCCATGGCTTTCATCCTAAAGTGGACTCTAGTGCTACACAACATATGTAGTGGGAAATCTCAAGATGTAGTTTGTGCCATTTGTAACATGTTTGCTGTACTTTTAAGAGCAGTTAAATGATTAATGTATTAGTAACTGTGTATTAATTGGTTGATGGTTCAATACACGCATCATATAGAGTTCAAGTGTTCTTAATTCTTTTTTTATATTCCAGTATGCCTTTCTGGTGACAAGTGTTCCATTGTTTCTGGCTGGAATTGTGATGTTCTTCACTATTGTTGAGCATCCAAAATGTGTTGGTGGGTGTGGCTCAATGTGATTTCTAGCCCCTTCTCACTTCTCCTGCAGGACTATCATCACCTGATGGAAAAGATAATCTGACAATTAATGTCAAGGCTAATCTAGTTGGTAAGTTGTACTGTATGTTGTTCATAGACACAATCACAGGCTAGTAGTTGCAATTGCATGCATTAACATCACATGATTTTTCTTGTTGTATATACTGTGATATAGGCCATTGAAGGGGGAGGGGAGCTTAGGATCTGAAGTGCTATTAAATGTGGGAAGAGAAAAGGGGGTGTGCATTCTTAATCATAATGAAATTTGTCCTCCAGTATCAAACTGGTAAAGTAGTAGGGTACATACTGTATTGGAGTGTATTAAAGAGGATTGATTGAACAGTCAAATAGTCTGATAGGAAATTTGGAATGTAGAAACACAAAACAGTCTCAGGATCAACCCTTAAGTCTCTACAATCTTACCACATTGCAAGTACTGCAACTTCTTTGATGCTTTCTAAAAGGACCCATACTAGAAATTATTTTGTGTAGATAAATGGATCTTCAGATTGAAATGCTTCGTACATTTACAAGTTTGTATAATTGGAAGTGATTATGTAACATCCTGACCACATTGTACATATTATGTTAGATGATAATGATCAACGTGAAGTCACCCCATTACTGAAGCCTACCAGTGATCCTGATATCCCCACATCACCAGATCACTCTGTGATGGTATACTCCACTAAACAACAGACACAAAACAGAGTAGTGCATTTCTTTAAAGCATTTTGTATACCTGGAGTTGCCGTGGTGAGACATAGTTGTAGTATTATGTACACCACCTCTGTGTTGTGTACTATTTTGTATGTACAGTGTAGCTTTTGAATTAATAACTATAGTTGTAAACTATTGTGTTCTTGTTGTTGTAGTATGCTTTATCTTATGCTTGTCTCAAGCTTGTCAACTACTCATTCTTCTTTTGGTTACCGTATTATCTTAATAAAGGTGATTGTGTTTGTGTGTGTGTATTTGTTTATGTACGTGTGCTTGTGTAGTGTGTGTGTGCGTGTGTGTATGGGTGTTGTGTGAGTGTGTGTGTGCGTGCGTGCGTGCGTGCGTGCGTGTGTGTGTGCGTGCGTGTGTGTGTGTGTGTGGTTTCTCTTTTACACACAAGATTCTATTGTACAATTATTGCACATGTTACATAGTTTGCTACCTGATAATCATTGTATGTATGTATTAGCCTACCCATCATGGGCCACTCCAACTGAGGCTGCACTTCTATCAACACTGTATGATGTGGGTGGAATAATAGGTGTGTATATGTGTAGCTGGTATTAACAAAGAACTGAGCTGAAAGCAATTTCATGTATAACTCACATCTATCCTAGATGATCAATGAGCTCTGCCCTTTTGCAGTGCCATGACATTACCATGAAAGGGTCTCTTGCTCTTCTAGATTTTCTCTCACAATTTAAAGTCTTTCCAACTAGGGGATTCCGTATATCCTTGTAGAAGTGAAAGTGCTGGTCATTGCATTGTATACACCTGTAAAATTATGTACTTTATGGCACAATGTTGAAACTCTACTCTGTCATGTACGGTCATGTATCTGTAATTATTGAGAGTAGTGCATACTTTAACTGTGTATGATTTGTTTACTTTCTTTATTGTTCCACAGGTGGCATAGTTGGAGGAATTATTTCAGTAAGTTGTCATATGCTTTGGATGAGTGTTATCAGTAGGGCTATTATCTGTTGAAACAGTTTCATAAAAGTAATTTGTGACCGGATTTCATATAACCAGGCTTCCACACACACAAAATCAAACTTACGTTTTTACCAGAAATGGATTGCTGGTCTAACACACTATCATATTCCACACTGTACTTCCTTCAGGACTGGCAAGTCTGGTTTCTGTAGCAGCTTTCTTCCGACCCTGTCAAAGCCACGAGTGGGAGATTGGCGCCATTAAATGGCCATGGCTTTGTGATAATGGTGTGTGGTGAGCTGGGACTTCACAGAGAGCTCGCCAATAGTGTTCTCAGTCAATTTGGAGAGATTTGAGGGCCATGGAGGGCCCAGCGTGGCCTCTGGATTTCATTTGTCTTCTTACTTCATTTTATACCCTTATATTAAGCCCACCCTCCCACCCTATTACTACCACCTGTGATATTATTACCCGCTCGAAAAAAGCTGACCAAAACAGGGCAAATTTTGTGTATCAGAAATTTATATACCCACTCAGTGATGGCTAGTAGACAGATGAATAATTGGTACAAGTTTTGTTTGCACAGCTGTAGGCACTGGGAAGTTATTACACAATGATTACCTAAAATCGCCATATCTCCTAACAAAGTTTTGTGCGTCGAAGCCTTGTTTTGTCAAATTCAGTCACATTTTAAATTTTAAGTACCAGGATGAAACATGCATTGTATTATACATTTTAGTACTTACATCTTATTGAGGAACAAGGTTAGTTTTTACTCCTTCTCTGCAATTTTATATAAGGATATGTGCACTTGTACCTACATGGACTTTGTAGAGACGCTGTAAATCTTCCCATTTACGATTTCAAGGGAGCATACAGTACAGTCACTCCTTATGAGCAGAATTTTTATGAGACTATAGCAATATATGTAAATACTGTAGCATGCAAGTTGCTAATTGTTGTAATTATTTTTCTGTTATCATAACACCAGGATTTAGTTGGTAGAAGATGTCCCATTGTAGTAACTATGCTATTATCTGCGATGGGTTTCCTATTTGTCTACCAAGGTAAAGTAAATAAATGGATAAATCATTACATGTTATTATGTAAGCTGTTTGTTTAGCATATGGTGACACTCCAACTAAGAATGCTATTTTGATGGCTATGGCAGGTGTGTGTGTGTGTGTGTGTGTGTGTGTGTGTGTGTGTGTGTGTGTGTGTGTGTATGTGTTGTGTGTGCGCATGCATGTGTGTAGGTTACATGCATGTGTATTGTGTGTGTATTATATGCATGCTTGTGTGTGACAGTGTGTGCATGTGTGTAATGTGTGAGTAAGTGAGGCAACATAACCAGAACCAGCTGTTAATTGAGAGTTGATGCCCGGTTATACCTAGCTGTTTTGTTGTTTCCTTGAGCAGACTCTCATTGCTCCAGTACACTTAACTGTTTAAATGGGGAACTGGCAACCTATTGTCAATTGGGGAAGGAAATGCCAACTGCCATGTGTCATACAGTGGGTGAAGGTCTAGGACTTTGGGTGCCTACCTGTGAAACATGCATGGTACGGCCCTCTGCAGGTTACCAGGAGAATTTGCCTTCGCTGACCTGAGCAGTGCGCGGGTGTCCCAGTGCTAGATGATTGACTGCTAGCACAGTAACTAAATGCTTTGCTTTTATCTAGAATGTGTGTTTATTGTGTTTATTGTGCATGCTTGTGTATGTACTTTCTTTTGTGTGTATGACTGCATGTAGTCACTGTACATAAATGTGCTTGTTGTTGTGTGGCATGTACATGATACCATATATAGTATGAACATACCTTAATTTGTTTCACCTCTTTGTGCTGCATAATATTTATAGGGGTGTTCGTTGGAGGACCTGCAAATTTGATTAGTTCAGCCATTTCTGCTGATCTGGGAAAGCAGGTAGATAACTACTTGTAGACTGAATTGTGTGTACTGTATAGCCTGGTAGCTTTTTGTTAGCTACTGGTATTGACTTTAGCATTGGTCTGTGTTGATGTGAACATATGTACTGTATAGATGTTCCAGCCATTTTCATGTGTAATAGCTTTTGCATCTCTGTATAGCCGGCTCTTAAAGGAGACAGTGAGGCACTATCCACAGTAACTGGAATCATCGATGGTACTGGTAGTGTAGGAGCAGCCATTGGTCAGGTATGTTAATGTGATGATGAGATATGTCATGATCATGTCACTATAGACAATTATTCCGATCATCAATATCAAGACTAATGGATGGGAATGGGTGTTTTATTTCTTAATGGGAATGGTAAGCTTCTTATTGTTCCAGTAAAGTGTTCAACATTCAATTCATAGCTGTTCTGTAGTGCATTATTCCTCAGTGAACTCTTCTACAGGGACATAAGGTATGTTTGTAGTGTGCACACAATAGTTTTATTGTGTTTGATAATCTGCGTAAAACAAACCACAATAATTATGGAGGGTAGACACTTATCTCCCCACTAATTTTTGTTCACAAAAGCAAGGCTCACTCCAGCTGCATAGCTAGCAGATATGGTCACAAAAACTACAAGTTATTGGTGATTATGATGACCTAAATGCTGACAGTGAAGAATTACTCTTTGATGATCCTGAACCAAATTTGCCACTTGTGTAAGAGTGTCATTATTATAAACCAATTGTCTATCCACCTTGTTTCAGATGCAACTGTAGCACCAAATCTATTCAGCATGCAACAAAGAAAGTGAATTGCAGTATATTTTTTGTTATTGGCTAGTCACTTACCACCATTTTTGTAGTGCATCAATTCTGCAAATATTGTGCACAACTAGCTAGACAGCTCAGCCAAGCTTAATTCAAGATTCAAAGGTTCCAGCATTAACTGTATGGCTTTATTGCTGCCTTTAATAATGATTTTCAAATATAAAAATAGCAAAACAATTTTTTACCACTGTACCAGTAAATAGACTAGCCACACACTTACATGGTAGCAACTCTTGGCTCTAACATTAAGTTTAGAGTTTAGAGCCATCTGAGGGGTGAAGATGTAATGAGAATAGCTCGTTGTGTACATGCAAATATGCATCATGCCAACCATTTTGAGCCTTCACTTTGCTTGCTTATATTTAGTAACAACACAGCATTCCACCATGATTCAAATACTCCCACCTATCCAAAGTTAATGTTTGGTCTCAAATATAAGCCCTATTCTTTTACATGCAGGCTGGGTCAAAAATACTGTGCATGGCCGGGAAGAAATAAAAGACCAGGCTTTTATATGAAGAACTGTGGTGGTACTATTTTCTGGCTATGCCCCACATAGCTATAGCTACGCACTAGCTTTTATCAGCGTTGTAAGTGGGTCAGTACTGTTGACGCGGTTGACCCACTGACCCGAATAGTAATCCAGATGGGACCCGAATCTGACCCACATGTGACCCAGTTTAATTAAAACCATAGTAATCTCACTCTAGTGGGATTAATGATCTATGTTAAAATAGAGGGTTGCCTCAAGAGCTAGGCTAAAAGTCCACAAGTTCCAAGTTTCATGATAGAGTTAGCCCTGCAATTTTTTTTTACAATATAGAAAGGATTGTCTGCAAGAAGTGAGTAGCTACGTATTATCAAGTGGGTCATATGTACTATCAAGTGGGTGTGGCTCCACGTTCGTATCATCAAGTGGTTGTGGCTCCACATATGTATTATCAAGTGGGTATGGCTCCATGTAAGTCTACATGTAGCTACAGCAATTAAGAATTTCCAGAAGTTAGTTACCTACATTTCAAGTAGCAACACGGATCCGATGATGCCATGCATGCCCACAGAGAACAGCTTCAATAAGTGGGCGTGACTCTATATATCTCGCACAGACAGCAAAGCATATTCCTGAATGGTGGATGTGGCTCCACATAAGTTTGTTGAGCGTTTACAACTGCATTTCCACCAATACAATGGAGCTCATTAACTTATAGTCATATGTGATGTCATCCAGGTCAGACCCAGATATTCAGTGAAGTAGATAAGACCCACTTGACCCGGACAAATAGCGTGACCCAAATGACCAGGATAATCCAGATGACCCAGCTATACACACACTGTCATGAAAATATTGATATGAAACTTTACATGTGGTTTAACCATCAAAAAAGTTTATACATATTTGGTATAGGTTTTTTTCTGATTCAGCAGTTCTAGCTATGTGCAGTTGCAATCATTCACATATTGAACACATACTTAATTGTTTTACTGTAAATTGGCATGTGGCTGTGTAATATCACGTATGCATACACTAGCTTGATGGTCTTATTCATGCTGGGACATGCATACACATTAACTTCATTGTCAGTAGTCTTATGACTTGCTATACTTTACCACAGGTCTCTAGGTGGGGTGTTGTGTAACAGATTAAGAAGTTACTCTACAAGAAGTAAACACCAATAACATTTTAAAAATACGTATTCATTGTATGGATCTTAACTTATGCAAAACTGTATGTCTAAATGTAAAAGGAAACTTTGAATACAGATGTAGTTACAGGATACCACAGTATTTGGTTTACTGAATGATCATGTGGTGATGTGTATGTACAGTATACCTATGCTATATAGGGTAGAGATGGGACGGTAGATTTCCCCTCAAATTTCCCATTTTGTGTATACAGCATTGAATAATTGCTCGTCAAAATGCTCAGTTGTTTAGTTCATCATAATGCTATGTCTTTTTTTGTGCTGTACGGTACTTATTTTGGATGAATTTTAGATGAAAGTTTTTAGCCAAATAGTTACTAAAACCACAAAATAAACAGATCTTCATAGTTTTGTATGCCATCAGAATAATGTATTAATTGTACAGGGATTTTTTAAATCGAGTATAGCTATATAGCTAACAATATTTCATTCACGTTGTTCTGAGAGTATATATTTGAGGTTTATCATCATACAGTAACCAGTGTAGCTAGTCTTGAAGGAAAAGTGAGGCTTGCTGGTTTTTTGACTGAAGAAAAGTCATTGTAGCTAGCACTGAATTGCTGAGCCAGTGAGTGGAAATGGTATCTATTCCATCCCATGAAAACAAGGTGGTTCATCCATGCTCATAATTATTACCATCTTCGATTAAAAATAAGTGGCGGGCGGCACCAGACTTCGTTATGTCACGTGCGTACTACGTGATCATGTGACAGAATATTTACCATTAGATGGCTACAAGCCACAGGGGGTGTCACTAAAAAGAGGAACGGGAAATTAGGAAATGGAGTATTTATGTATAGTGCGTTTCCGTCGTATTTGCAGTATTGCTATGCTATTAACTGAGGGCGTCTCAAAAGCCGCCAGTGAAGGTGCAAGCTGGACACAAAGTCGAGTGCATGGTCGAACTCGAAACTTGATAAATGCATTATTTGGCGTCTACACTACAGTCAGCCGCGGTGCGATCCTTCCAGGAGTGACAATGAGCAAGACTGATTGAAAGCAGCTCTTCAAGTGTTCTCACTAGCATTGGACTCTTTTCTTCTGGCATGTGATCTCATATTTGTGTAGCTACCTCCTGCTGTGATTATACTATAGTGTGGTTACTCCGGTTACCCAGTGTCACAACTCAAGTTCTCCTGTGACTGCATCAAAAC
The DNA here is from genome assembly GCF_963678975.1 of Dysidea avara. Lineage (NCBI taxonomy): Eukaryota > Metazoa > Porifera > Demospongiae > Dictyoceratida > Dysideidae > Dysidea > Dysidea avara. The sequence goes on along the minus strand of NC_089278.1, from coordinate 28,574,621 downwards.
AGCCTACTGCCATGGCATTAGAGCAACTACTGGATCAAACAAGAATTCTTTTGGTTTGAAGTTTGGCACTATTCAGCATCAAGAAAATCAGTTATGAATTAAAGTATATGATAGTCACTAATGGCACATTATGCATGACCACATATGTAATATGATTATATGTACATGGATATGACATTATATGCTACCTGGTAGTAGCTTGGGTAGTGATGGTGTCAAGACACCAATGTACTACCAGTATATGTTCAGCTCCCTATGCTACTGGTGCTATCTATCATAACTGTATGGTGGACTAGCCGGGGTAACTTATACTGTTTACACCTTGCAATGCTGGTAGTAGCTATATATAGTACATGTGATCATGATAGCCGAGTGTAAGAGATTCCTTTGGCATTCTACCACTACTTCACTGACCATTACATCTGATAGTTACAACATTATAATACAACATACCAGTAGTGACAGGATTAATTATTGATTTAACCTCACAGTAATCAGTTCTTCCTTACCAGAGTGAACAAGTAGCTACATACACAGTACACTGAAAAACCAACAAAGGAATATGTAGCTAGCTATACAATTACAAATACAAAGAAAAACAAGACTGCATGCACATAACAAGCTGATTACAGGAGAACTTGTGATCCTGGGTAGAGTAATCACACAATAATAATCACAGCAGGAGGTACACAAATATGAGATCACATGACAGAAGAATGAGGCTGAGTTTGCACAATGCTGTACTGAGAACACTTGAAAGCTGCTTTCAATCAGTCTTACTCATTGCCAGTCAGTCTAACACTACCTAACTAACTACTAGCAAACACTAGAATGCCAAACAATGGATTGAAATACTAAGTTTTGACCATGTACTTGGCTATATGTCCAGCTTGCACCATCACTGACTCCCTCACTTGCTAGCAATATCGCTGATACGACAAAAATCCACTATAGAGAAATACTCCGTTTCCCATTTCCTATTTCCCGTTTCCTAATTTCCCATTCCTCCTTTTAGTAACACCCCTACACGGGTTCTTGCTCGTCGACAAAATTTAAAGCGGAAGTCACGTGTGGTAATTATAGTTTGAAGTTCAAAAATAAATCGATTTGATTGGTCGAAATCCTATGCACGTGATTTCACTTGTTTTTGTTGTCGCGCAAGAACTATGTATTAGAAGTTGTGTACTTACTTCACTTCTACTTCTGGCATGTCGAACTTGCAAGTAAGTGAAGGTTTTATGCGTCATATCCTAGATTGTGTTAATAATGGTTATAATCTCGCGCGAGCGTTTGTGATGCTAGTCGGATCATACATGTAAAGGTAGCGAGCGTAGTCTCCCCCGAAGACTACATGACAACAAGGTCTAGAGTGCACCAGAATTTGTATTTGTAAGGGTTTGCACCTGTAGATCCAGGGGCGGCTCCAGAGGGTTTTCTGAGGCCCAGAAACCGGTCAAGTGTCGTATTTAATATAGACGTACGCGTGTTTAACGATTGATTGATTATTAACTCACAACAATCGGTAGTCTGGCGCCGCCTTCGCAAAAAGTAAGGTTCTGGTAAAATACAGATACTAAATCATTTCTACCGCCCAGATTCGGCGGTAGCCAATTAATGCGTGCCAATGACGTTCACACAGTAATCACCTTGGCAACGCAATGCTTTTGTTCAAACTGAAGTGTAATCATCTGACGTAACAAGCAGTTACATGTGCTGTACCAATTGAATTCCTTTTGAAATGATTTGGTATTTGTATTTCACCAGAACCTTACTATTTGTGAAGGGGCGAGCGGCACTAGACCAAACAATCAGCTGTAGCCGTTCCTCCTTGTCGAAGAGGTGTGGTCATAAAAATGCGACGCACGTACAAATTGCCAGCCATTTTTGTAGGGCAAAAGAAATGTGATGTCAACTTGAACTTATCAATCAAGCAATGATAAAAATAGATAGTTTGAGGTAGGGCTGAGCGATATTATCGTTTTAACGATATATCGCGATATTTTGAAAGTATCGATATCGCAATATTTTGTTATTAACTATCGTGATACCATTCCTATACATTTACTGTCATTAAAAATCCATTTGTTATGCAGTACTTAGCTAAGAATCCTTGTAAGTGATAAAGCCTACCCACTTTCTTATCCCTGTAGAAAGGTGTGAACACCATAACATAACCTCAAAGCATGTGTTACAATAACTGTTACTGTAAACAAGGATGATAATGGTTAGTTTGGTAAAGGCTTCCTGCAGGAATGCTGAGCTATACACTATGTAGATTGACTTATGTGTAAGTATCGTGAACTATTCAGTATCGTGAACTATTCAGTATCGTGAATAGTGGCTTTAGTATCTATCATGATACTAAAATAGCAGTATCGCTCAGCCCTAGTTTGAGGACTAAACCATTAATATATCCAGGGATGGTAAAATAAGTTCCTTTCAGATGCTAAAGTAAGTTTTTAGGAGGTAATTTAATTTTTACATTCATAAACCAGCTGTACAGAAAAATCACCCCATTATTCTTTTTCAGGTATTGAATGACTAATATTTTGGGTAGTGATTACTTGATGCAGTATTATGGTACGCAGAAGCACTTCAAAAATATTTGCTTTACATTGATTTTCCTGATATTGACCCTACAAATGCCAGTGTTCCATCAGTGCATAAATATAGCTAGATTATGTCATCGTACTGTCACTGCTTTTTACACTATAACATCTTTAAATAAATAAAATGGGTGTGGCTCCATGTATGACTAGCTACAGACAGTGCTGCACATCTAAATAAGTGGGTGTGGCCCACAAAAGATGATGGGACTTTCCACATTGTTTAGCAAAGCAGGTGAAACTTTTGTTGTGGTTTTTGGCAAGACCGTGAAATCTGCAAAAATTTAGCCCATCAAAACTTCCCCCCATATGGTAACGTGTTACTGAAAATAGCAGAAAACTATTATTCTTGTAATTTAAGGTATCTGGTTTATTCTACCCTTAAATGGGTAGGAATATAATGCTGTGTTAATTTAATGTGTCAAATATGCCCATAAGGGTGATCTTCCAGGGCTCCCAGTAATTTTTTTGAGTGTACTGTCAAACTGCCTACAACATAGATTTTGTCCTGCCAAAACATAAAAATGTACTGGTACCCTAAAGATGTAGTCATGCCAAAAGAATGTAACTATGTAATAAAATGTGACCGGATTTACAAAAAGGGGTCTTCCACACACATCCAATTTACCAATTTTAACAACTCATAACTTCAGATTGGGAAAGGCTTTTGACTTGAGATTTAGTCAGTAGTGAGTACCAACATAGCTTGGTGGATGGAGAAAATTTCAGGTTAATGTGTTACTTGCTTGCTAATGTATGGTCCTCCACGTTTATAGAATTGGATGTGTGTGGAAGACCCCTTTTTGCAAATCCGGTCACAAATAATGTTACACACTATTTCATGGCTCCCATTAAGATGGTGCTAAAGTAATAACGCACATTTTTAACAACAATCTACTGTGTCTCAATTTTAAGACATAGCGAAAGCTATTAATTAATTTTGCATGCAAATAAACTATACATATAGGAATCTATCATTTGTAGACCGTCTAACCAGTTTTGGTTTTAATACATTTCGCACATTCATAACAAGTAGGCTGGTGTTCAAAAACTCTCTGTGTTGACTAGGTAAAGCTTGTGGCCACAAACCACAAACAAACAGTTTAAAATACTGCTGCCTTTGTAAGGCTGCTCTCCAGCAGTAGTGTATATAGCTGTTTAACTAGAGACAGGACAGCTAAAGGAGGATATGACTACAAGGGTGATGGGATTATGGGCCTCTTGTGGTGCTCGAAATGGATTAGGAAAGGAACCTGTGAGCCTGATTGGAATGCCCGGACAAGCTTGTGATGAAAGTCTTGTCTAACATGTAAGCATGTCCTGATAGTGATTTCAGGCTTGAATAGTTCCTGTAAACTACTGACAGACATTTTGGGGATAACCCAGCCACATAGGATGTGCTAGCCATGGCACATCAGTTTTATCCCCAAACTATATGAGAGCACCGTGCCCATTAGACCATTACCCACCAAAGCAAATGATCAGTTAACCCCGGCTAGAAAATATAAAGAAAAGAAAACTATACCACACGAGAGGAATGAGAGATCACTTATCTGCTTATTTATCCCCAGTTACCAGGGGGTAAGTTGAGATATTACCATGACTAGTATATAGAAACAATACAAGATGGCAGCATGTGTACAGGTGAATATTAGAAGTTGTCAATGCTGTTTAGAATGAACATCCGGAGAGTACTGGAGAGACTTGAGCCAATGCTTTTGGATGAATCTTGATGTACAGAAGATATGCAGAGCTTTTCCATCTGCCTAGAGTTTGGATTGTGGAGTCTTGGATACCTGCCATTGCTGCAGTTGTTGCTGCCCCTCTGCGGAAACTATGCCCCGTGAACTTCTGAGCGGGAAGCTTGGCAGCAGTGAGAGCTGCCCTAACCTCCTTCACAAATCTTGGCTTGGACAGAGGAGAACCATCTTCCCACTGGAACAGAGGGCCAGGCTTGTTTCCTTTTAGTGCCAGGTAGTGTAGGAGGGCTGACACTGGGCAAAGTTCATCGCCTGTCTTACTGATGACCACTGTTACCCCTTTCCTAGTTTGGTCTGTCTTTGACTGCTTGATTAGTAAGGAGATTGTAGTAGGTTGTGACTTGTGATCTGCTTGAAGGTCCCCAAGAGACAGATGGGTATTTGGGTCATAGTCATTACCTCGTGGTACTGTGAGCTCTCCTGACCTGCAGAAGGAGAAAAAGTTGGTAGTAGAGGCTGCCCAGAGCAGAGAGGACTTGTAGGATGGGCCCTCCTTTTCAATGCACCATTCTGCTTTCATCTTTCGTAGGATTGTAGGGGTAATTGGAAGACGAGCTCTTGGCGCTTTACCTCGTTTACCAGCCTCCACAGCTATGCCTCTGAGTATTTGCCTGAGCCGAGGCATCTGACCCACATTTGGGTCACCAAATTCCATTGCTACTTGAACTTGGCGAACCCCTGACAAATAAGTCTTCACAGTGCTGTGAGCCAGACCCTGCTCAGCTAAGCATGTAGCAAAATAGCACAAGATACATTCTGATGTATAGAAGGGTATAATGCTGAAGTCTTGACAAAATTGACTGTAGTGGTGTTCTGCTGCCTTGTACGTTTTATGAGAAGAGGTTGCTAAAGCTGCTGTAAAATAGTGACGAACAGCTTTGTCCAGCTTATGGATGTCCATGTGATGTTTTGGGAGACGATGGTTAATAGAGGTGGAGGGATTCTTGATGGAGTGCGGGAAGCCAAAGGTGTCTGTAAAAAGAAAGTGTGCAAATTATTGCGAGATAGAGCATCATCAGCTGTTGTATTGTGTATCCCTGCAATATGGGAGGCAAAGAACCAAAAATTATGGTATGAGGCAAAAAATACGAGTAGTCTTATTAAGTGCATTAGGTGACTATCTTTGCAAAACAGAGAATGCACTACATGCACTACTGCCATGTTATCAGTACGGAAGTGAACTATTTTCCCAGTCCATTGGCTACCATAGATAGCAGCTGAGATGACAATTGGTATCATCTCTTTAGTGGCGATAGGTAGGTGCATCAGTCGGGTGTACTCCATTTGAAGTGGAACCACCTGTTCTGACAGTATGCTCCATATCCCCATGAGCCTGAGGCATCTGAGGTCAACGTGATATCAGCCGATTGTTTCCCCAAGTCCCATAGCATTGATATCCCATTCCAGGTGGAGATGAAGAGATGCCACCACAGAATGTCAGCCATGGTGGAGAGGTTTAGGCGTATGTTGTGAGTGGGTAATTTGCCGATGTTTTGGGCTGAATATAGTCGCCTCAAGAAGGGGTGGCCAGGCCGGATGACCTTGGTTGCAAATTGTAACAACCCCACTAGGCTCTCCAAGTCACCCTTGGACACAGTCCTTGCTAGGATAAGACTGGCCAGTTCCTTCTTCAGCTGAGATAGTTTATCTTCCGGAAGACGTAGTTGAAAGTTAACTGTGTCAACTTCAATTCCCAAGAATTTGAGGGTTTGAGAGGGTCACTCTAGTTTTGAGACCTCCATGGGTACCCCCAACTTTTCCCAGGCTGTTGTTAAACTATTTTTCTGGATTATGGCCTCTGAGTGGTTTTTGGCAACCAGGATGAAGTCATCCAGGTAGTGGAGTAAATTGGGAATCCCTTGGTTTAGAAGAATCCACTGAATTGCGTCAGCTACCACTGAGAAGATATTTGGGGCAGAACATAGGCCAAATGGTAAGGCCTGGTATATGAAGATTGAATTCTCCCATTTCACACTTAGGAGATGGCAGTCTTGGTTATGCACCTTAATCATTCTGTATGCCTCCTTGATGTCAGCTTTCACTAGAAATGCCCCTCTACCCACTTTAAGCACAAGTGCTGCTAGGTGGTCTACTGAGGAATACGATAGTGATGCTAGGGATGTAGAGATGCCATCATTGACACTGCCACTATCTGGTGATGAAAAGTCGACAATCAAACGCCATTTCCCTGGTTTGTTTTTCTTAGGGATTATTCCAATCGGGCTAGTGTGTAAGTTGTGGGGGCAAATGTAAGGTGGGAGTTTGATCATACGACCCAGAGATAGTTCTCTCCACAGGTGTTCTGTGATAATATTAGGAACTAAGGATGGCCTATTGCCAGGGGAAGTACCCAGCTGGTGTTGTCTGTTGAAGCCAACACGGAAACCCTCCTGTATTCCTCTCAGAATGTACGCAACAAATGAGTGATCTGGGTGATCTGTAAGAAGGACTGCCCACTCAGGCTGGTTCAGCGAGAATTGGGCATTGTAGTCCAGTATGAATTCTGGAACGTTAGCTGTGGCAAGTGGTCTGTACGAGTCCAGTGCCAGCAGGTCTTCCATGTACTCATATGAGTTGCCCCTCAGCAAGCCACTGGAATGAAGATCCAGGTCTACAAAGAAACAAGTACCCACAATTAGATCACACCCAAGAGGGTGGAAGTGGGTCTCACCTGGCCTCCTCCTATTAGAAGTTTTCAGATGAATATTATTGGGAGCATCTAACTTTAACCTAAGGCATGATATGTATGCATAGAGTAGGATCTAATGTATGGGTGTGTGAATCATGTAGATCTTTTATTTTATTTTTATCCAACAGGAGGATACCAGGTGACTTCTAGGCTGGGCAACCCATAAGTGTCATGTCCAAGCCCCACCACATATTTCAACGATTAACTGATCATAAAGTGTAATAACTTGTGTACAACTAAAATATCGGGCAGTCTTGAGCCTGCAAGATCATGCCCTCTTACAACTATGTAACAAATGAATCAGATGTGTTAATAATCAAGACTATAGGAACTACAGTCACTGTTCATGGAGTACTCCGCTACTTTGAACGTTTTGGAGCTGTGGAGCAGGACGACGCCGAGTGAGGCCCTCCACAAAGTCAACATGAATGTGAGTATGGGCAGCTTGCTCTGTCACATCATCCTTGGAAATTACATCGGAAACATGCCTCTTTGGAGTTTGGGTTGGATGATTTCCTGTTACCCGGAAATTGAGTCGGTCTTGAGTGAGATGACGTACCTGAGAAACGCTGTTGAGCAGACAGGCAATGCCCATATATGGTGAAGTTCAGTTCTCCCCACTGTCACACTTTGCGTGCTGCCGCCCACTGGCGATAGTCAATGTCATACTTCATCCACTGGGGGCCTAGTTCTTGGGACAATTGTAAGATAAGATGGAGGTGGGCTGCTAAACCAGTGGTTTGAGCTGAAGTGGTTGAATCACAAGAAGTCAATACTGCCATATAACTTGAAAAGGCCTTTAGCCAAGTGAAAATATCTGTGATTTGCTTTCGGCAGCACTGCACCTGATCCTGGTCTAAAACTAAGATCTGTCCCCCAGTAGATGGTTGAAGTGTGTATCCCTCAGGCTGTCGGTAGTCATCCAGGCCAAATCCACATATTCCCATTTCCGTATCCGCTCAACAAGTTTTGTTGGGATGGGTGGTAGACCCTCGTTGATTACTGTAGAGCTGCCACTAGTTGAAGTGTAAGGTGGTTCATCTTCGACTAGAGACCCTAACGAGGGTAGGGATGGCCCAGAGGACAGGAGTGGGTCCACTGGCAAGTGGAACCCAATGCCTCCTCCTTGTGTACCTGTGGGATAAGGCAAGACAATCTGCTTATTCATCCTTGTGGGATATGCGAGCCTGAGCGGCTGTAGCCAATTTGCCAGGCAACGGGGAGCCTTGATGTGCATTCCTACATTCGCTGCCGGGACTGCACGTCTACCTGCTTGGCTGAGACTACGCATCTACCAGCCTTACAGAGACTCTGGCGTCTACCAGCTTGTGCGACGACGATGGCATCAAGGTCTTTGGAGGTGGGATTTAACGTCTACCACCTCCGAGCACTAGAGTAGCACGTGACGTATTGTCACTTTGAAAATGCTGGCTATTTTTGGGTGCCCAGCTGCCCATTCTCGTTGTCACCTATAAAGATGCGTGCAAATATGGTTTCTGGGATGACTTATCGGAAGTAGATGGTGTGGAAGCCGGTGAGGATGCCGGAAGTAGCGACAGGGTCTGTTGCTGCCAGCGGGTTGCTGCTCGGAATACAGCGAGACTGGATCAAGTCCGCCACCGCAGTAGCTAACTGTTGCACAGTAGAGGTCGACAGTGTTTGCAATGATGGAAATGAAACTGCAACTGGAGGTGTTCCGGAGGTTGGAGCAGTGGCTTCTGGTGACGAGGAAGTGGGAACAGGAACCGAAGGAACGGAGTTGGAGGCTTCTTCGCTATGCATCTTTCCTGGTATCACCGAGCTTGAATTGAACAACAAATCCTGAATCATGTTTACTCGAATGAGCTTGCACACCTTGGGATTGCTTTGAAGTGAGTGCGTAAATGATAGGAATGCTACCAAGGGGGGTAGTCAGACAGGTTTAGAGCCTGAGCAAGCATTTTGGACCTGCCATGCTAGTTAACCCTGTTTAACCTGCTGTTAAACTTGCAATAGCATTCTGATTTATCCAGCCACAATACAATAAATTAAGCAGTCAATATGATACAATATTGACCGGAAATTGGCTGATTCTTGAACATTATTTTGAGCCCTGTCTTCCAAGATTCGGTCACAAATACCTTACCATGCTTTGTTCCTAGTTTATTGCTTTCTTCAATAGTGTGTGCACCTGATTTGGGTTCTAATATTGACCACTTTATTAGAGTCGTGGTGGCAGGGCACTTACACCAGATACAAATATAATTACACTAGCACTATCAATGCAAGTTATAGTCGCTAAAAACTTCCAGTCTCCAAGGTAATAGTCTGTGTTGAAACAGATTCTTAATATGTGGTATAGACTCCACTTCATTTTTAATATCAGCAAGAGACAGCACTAGTGAATCATATTTTTCCAGCTTTTTAATAATTGCAATACAATGGTTGCCTTAAAAACTGTATGACTGATCTCCTTCTTCTGGTATATACAACCAAGGTTAACTACATGTAGTCTTTTCCCAATTTGAGCTCCGTCCCCTGTCAGTTTAACCCTTATGTATCTTCTGTTTTGTGATAAAATCTGAATCAGGTGAGGATTTAGCAATTTACAGAAGATAGATGAAAATCCTTAGCAAATGTGTAGATGTCACAATGAAAGAAAATACATGTGTACACACTACATATAGCATACTAAATCCTTAAGGCAAAGTTTCAGTCTCTCTTTCAAGGACTGCCGCACATCACATGTTCCATTGGGTGTAAGCTTATATTTCATAACTTAAGCTCATGGATACAGTTCTTCAGCTTGTAATGCCTATAGGCATGGTCTTACACAGTTGTGCCAGCTCTTGGTATGCTCCACCTAAAACCGTTGATATGCGCACACTTATCAAAATTCATTTTATTGGTTCTTTGTTGTCTACAGGGACAGAGGAATGGACTGACTAAGTGTCAGCTTCATAAGTTAAGCAGTGTGGGAAATACAGCAGTAGACAGCTGGATGAACGAATAAATCAATACATAAGACATCGAGAAAATAATCTACAGGCGCTTACATAAACCATCATAACTTATTGATAGAATGGCATATGGAGTTGAATCTTTGTTCATTGTATTCGCCACCGCTGAACGTTTGTTACACATATCCAAAGGCTGTAATGTACCAAGTGTCAGTGATGAAGTTAGCACCTTCACACTATTGTAGTATTCTTATCACACTCTCTTAGTTTGCTTTGTAGCCAAGTACTGTACTACCTCCTTCCTCATACACGCAATAACCCCCAACAACACTGGGCATGTGTAGCTGCCAATTGTGGCTACCAGTTCATATACACTATGAAAACCGAAACACACACTTATAAATAGCAAGCTCGTTGGCATACTTACAACAGCAAAATTGTGCACAATAGCCTTAAATATACAAGTCAGCATGTAACCTAAGAGGGTGGGAGCCTGCACAGTGCAGTTAATTTAGGAATCTCTGTGCCCAAGTGAGACCAAGGGAAAAAAACCAGATAAGCAGCTTTTTTATTATTTTATTTTTATCTGTCTGCCCGGAAAAAACCATGTGCATACCACCCCCAAAAATTGCACGAAAACAACTGCGTGCAAAACAAAGTCCATTCTCTTGACCGCCATCCCTGCCTTTCATCATGGTCTACCAATAAGTCAGGAAAATCACAGTGGGAGGGTGGGTGGGAGGTAGCCTACACTTGGAAATGACAGCATAGAATTGAGAACACGTGTTCACACACACTATTTATATACCCCCTTGCATGTGCCAGCACATGCGCTTGCATTGTGTATTCTGGAAAGAGGTTATTTTCCATCTAATTCGCAATGCTCAACCAACAGAAAATACACTTCTTAGCAATAGAAGTTAGCAATGTAATTTTTTGTATGATATAACAGTATGTTATACATGAGGCCACTATAATTAGGCCCGAAAAACTACATATTTATATGTACACACATTGGGTGACGTTCCAAATGTTATTTGTAATGTACCTATGAAATAACTTTGCAAGTTTAGACCGTTTATTTGTTGGTGTTAACAAAGGAATACACAATTCCTTATCAATCACAGCACTGATCGATTCACATAAGGCACTTACACTCAAACTATTACAGTTCTTGTGGTTTACTCTATACAGAATTTTGACAGTGTTTTTGTTCATAACAGGAAATGAATGCTGAAATGTTCCTGGGAGACAGGAAGGATGATGAAGTAACAGAATTAGACAATAGTGATGAATTAGAAGATAGTGATGAATTAGAGGATAGTGATGAATTAGAGGATAGTGATGAATTAAAGGAAATGTTTAAGCTAGAAGGCCAGGTGAACAATAGTGTAGACCTGATGACAGTTGATAGAGTCTGGTTGTTAAGTGTATCAATTTCGCAAATAAATTAATAAGTGTTCATGTGCCTTCCATGGGTATCGTGAAGCCATGCATTTAGTATAGTACACTATTTACACTATTGAGGTCACTGTACTTTGATATTTCAGTAGTGTTTATATAGTATAGCGGCGTAGCCCCAAAATTGGCAATACCGTGCATTTTTTCATAAAACCATGAAACTTTCCACATAAATAGTACTCCTCATGACATGTAATTTTAAATATAGTGCCATCGCTGAGTTGACCCTTGGTGACCTTTATGGCCATTTTGTACAGAAAGTTTATCATTTTTGTCTTTAACTCCCTGAGGCAGTAATCAACTTGTTAAAACATGGTACCAAAATAAAGATCTTGCTGATAGAAACAACTTGGTTTTTATTTGAAGTCAATAGGAGATTTCAGTACAAAGTTATGATCATTTTACTAACTGCAAAATTTGATAAATTTAACTGCCCTTGAGGTGTGAATTACCTGTGGGCAGATAATTATGCATAAATTTATCAAATTTTGCAGCTAATAAAATACTCATAACTTAAGAATGAAATCACTTATTGACTTCAAATAAAAACTAAGTTAATTGTTTCTATCAGCAAGATCTTTTGTTTGGTACCATGTTTTAACAAGTTAATTACTGCCTCAGGGAATTAAAGACAAAAATGATCGATTTTCTGCACAAAAATGGCAGTAAAGGTCACCAAAGGTCAAATCAGCGATAGCACTATATCTGAAAATACATGTATTGAGGACTACTATTTGTGTGGAAAGTTTCATGGCTTTATGAAAAAGTGTACAATTTTTTGGTTGTGCCGCTATACTAATATGGGAGGAGACATGTTGGCTGTTGGGAGAACATGTATAAACAATAATGTTTAACCGAGATTAGCCTGGAAATGAGACGTTATACACATGGCACACATGCATGCACACATGCGCTCATGCAAAGCAAAGCCTTTGGCTGCTGCTGGCTACCTCACTGGGCCACCTGTGCACTACTCATGTGCTATGAGTCAGTGCAGACAAATCCTACTGGGGAAGGACTAGTAACCCTCAGGAGGCTATATGGCAATTATATCCGCTAGTGATGCTAGTATCGGTATCGGCCCTATTTTGGTGGTATCGGACTTGTATTGGTAAAGCTAAAAATGTCCGATACCAACCCATACTTTAAATGACGTCATTTAATTACTTATCAAGATGGCGGCATACATAGCGCATTGAATAGAGTTGAGCAAAAGCTGTTATAAGCCATGAATTCCTTAAAGAAGCCAGCTACTAGCATTATTAGTACAGTGGAAACTGAAGTAAGCCACGAAATAAGATTCATTGAAGCCATAAACTTACCTTTGCGTAATTGATAGCCACAAAACCAGCAAACTGCAGTTGATGGGATTAACAAAATGAGTTTAGTAAGCTAAATTACTAGCTGTTTCTCGTGAGAAATGCCTGTGGGGCAAAGTATCGGTATCGGATTGGTATCGGCCATTTCTGGCCTCAAATGTATCTGCATTGGATCGGTAGTGAAAAAGTGGTATCGGTGCATCACTAATATCCACTATGTGAGACATGAACAGTTGACATTTGCTACTGCTACCTCAGGATGTTGACGTTGCAGCTGGGTGGGCTGGTTTCCCAGTTGACATCAGGTCACTACTGTATGAAGTAGTGTTGTCATGCTGTGTTGAAGTATGGGTGTAGCATGTTTCTAAAGACATACTGGTATAGCAAGTTTCTGGGAGATGTTGTGATAGTTTTCACCAATGATATGTTAAAATGCTCTGTAAAGAATTGGTATAAGATACTGTAGGTAAACTGGAGATACAACCATTAAGCTTTGCACTTTCAGTCTTAGTGTTAGTGTTTCCATCCATCCCATCAATACCAATATGTCTGTCTTGTACCAGGGAGTATGCTAGTAGTAAGGCTATTTGTTTTTTGGCTGTGTCAATTTTTTGTTTAAAAAGTAGCAAACAGCTACAGGTGAGATTACCAGTTCCTAACTAATAAATTAGTACCCCCACCACAGCTTTCTATCTGGGATAGTGACCACAGACATCAAAGGGAATCACAAAGTTACAAACAATGTTTTATGATGTTGAAACTATGTTAGGCCATGCAAAGTTAATTATATGTTTCTGACCCCAAAATTGACCAGGTCACCAGGCTTGTTTTCTTTTTGTAACTTTTTGATGTGGCAGTGATACACTGTATTTGACGTAGCATTACATGATTTATAGAGAAAAAAAAGTCTATGTATAAAGTTAGTGCATCTTTATAAAGGGAAGAGTGTTTACAAGACATGAATACTGTATGGTGATTGCACAGTTCATTCAGTAAACAATAACCAGGAAGGGAACCAGAAACATATAAATAACTTTTCATGACCTTATGAGTAGCTGGCTACATGAAATACATACTAATTAATCCTTCATTAATTACATCCTTTGAAAAGTGTTGTTGTTGATGAGGGTGTGACCATTCAGTGGACTAGACTACTGGACTGGTATACTTAATTTCGTTATTGCACATTATATGGTTGGATTTATTGAGTTTCGCCAGTTATTGATGGCTGTTCAGGAGCCTGCAGCTCACTGTTAAACACTGAATATGGGCAGTGAAATGTACAAAAGCTGTCTTTTAATAATTTTGCTACTGTTCAGTTATGCTACTATACAGTATGGAGCTCATACAGCACTTACGTCATACCCTGTAATGCTGCTATGTGACAGCGATAGTTAATCAGCAATCATCTTTCTCGTTTACAATGTTGTCCTTAGAGCAATCTCAACAAGCAAGCTGTGTAGTCTTTTATCTGCAGGGACTTTAATTTTTTTCAGCACACGGTGGTGTTTATAATTTCTTATCGTCCCCTGTGTTGAAATAGATGTCTGACCACGAAAGACTACTCACTGAGCTTGCTCTTTGTTAACTGGAAGGATGATCGCTGTGCATTACAGGGTAAGGAGTAAGTGCTGTATTGAGCCCTATGCTGTAAAGCAGCATAACTGAACAGCAGCATAACTGAACAGTGTATTATTAAAGACAGATTTTGTACATTTCACTTCCCGTATTCAGTGTTAGACAGTGGGCTGCAGGCTACCAAATGGGCAAAACTCAATAAATCCAACCACAAAATACGCAAAAAAAAACATATATATATGTTAGTCCACTAGTCCAATCCAGTGTTCCAGTCCAGTAGTCCAGTCCACTGAATAGTGATACCCTTGTTGATGACATCATTACATCAACTGTAGTTGTGTTTTTAGTAGCCAGGGTTAAGTTGCTGATCATATGCAAAAGAAATTGATAAACATATAACACCTCAGATGTGTATGATCATCATTGATCCAGTTGTACAAGTGAACATCACCCAGTGTTTATCATACAGTACGATAGTAACATTATCCAAAAAATCCCTTTTCCCTGACAATGATGAGGCAGTATTGGTTAGGTAAAACTGAGCCTAAACTAGCTTTCATATTGACCCAAAGTGCTTTCAACAAGTTGCTCTGGAATTTTTTTAAATTGAACAAAATTTTCTACTGACTGACTAACTGATGCCTTCAGACAAGCATAACTCGATAACGGCTAAGGCAACAGGCTTGATTTTTTCACTGTTCAACATTGCTTCAGCTGGACACGTGCCTTTCGGAATACCGCAGTGTATACAATGTATTCTTCATTACCAGTGTCCTCATTTGTGTACCATTTATCTTTGTTGACAGCAAAAAATGTCGATTTGGTAGTAATGCGAGATGGCTTCCCTTCATCATGGAAATGATCCATAATTTTCATAGTGACTACTTCGATTGCAGAGGTGCTTTTTGAAAAGTTCTTGATTTGTAATGCTGTAACGGGTTGGACATAGCTAACAACGGAGCGTAAAGGGTATTCCACTTTTCAAACGATAATTGAAAGCTGGGGGTGCAGTGCCATTTCTTTACTTTTGATGTGGTATACATGGTTCACCCACCAGTCATATTAATTTTATTTTACAAAAAAGTTAATAAACAATACATAAACAAGTTGATGTTGTGCTACTTGTAAAAACCAGGTGTTATGCAGTTGGCTAACTCATCTGGAATTAACCAATAGGTTTTTGGTTATGCAATAATACATAATTAGCTTATCATAATTCTCAGATTTCATAATTTATGAAATATTCGTAATTTTTAAATTATGTTTTTATGCATTGCTAAGAAAGCGTTTGTTACACAAACTGCTTTTAACAACATATTACATACAGAAGTATCTTCTAAACTGTTGTATAGTTTGGCTATTGTGTATTTTCCCATAAATTCTCTTGGCAAAGCCTCAGAGCTGCTCTTCATTTTCGTTCATGTATGTAGGGGATACGCCCCCTTCACAACTCGAAGGGATAGGCTATTCCTGGTAGTGTAAAAGGCTAGCACTGTATTTCTCAATTGTTAAACACCTGTAAAACCCGAAGTGAAGGTAATTCACAAAGTGTGAGGAGAGTTGCCACACTCGTATTTCAGACTGTCTAAAAGAAACCATCTCAGAGCAAAGTTTACCTGTGTGGAAGTTTAGTACAGCCTTCATTTCGCTTTTACTTCTAACGTGAAAGCTGCTTTTACCATTATTCAACGATTTTGCTCAAGTGGGTGCTTATGGACAGACATAAGTAGATAGGTAGATAGATAGGTACACACACACACACACACACACACACACACACACACACACACACACACACACACACACACACACACACACACACACACACACACACACACACACACACACACACACACACACACACACACACACACACACACACACACCCACACGCACACACACACTTTTACAAGAACAATTTCAGTAAACCAGCTGTGTCCAGCTGGCCTTTGGCTGGCTGGCTGTGTCCAAGGCCGGCTGTATCCAATGCTTTGGCTGGCTGTAGGCACACTTGGTTTAAATATTGGAATTTTCAACTAGAGTAGGGACCATAGCACATAGATAAAAAGTACTGAAACAAGCTGGAGTAGTGCATGCTATTAAATCACAGTAACACAGTAAGAAGTGTTATATCCCTACTGTGCTCAAGATACCATAATGCAAATAGGGTCGGTCAACTACTCTAGTTGATCATGAAAATTCCAATTTTTTGTGTACTTGACAGTGTTTAAAGTATACTATATAGTTTTATTTGGAGTTCGTCCATCCAATGGTTTAGAGAGAATGTTTAAGATACAACAACAACACTCTGCAGATATTCAGTATATCTTATATGGTGGGAGCATACAGCTTTTTATGTTTTCTATGCATATGGTACAGAGCAAATACATAGAGAAATAATGATTAAAATTAGGTAGCACCTATGACAAGCTACAATGGACTGTTTGCACTGTCCTACAGTTTGGACTGACTCATTTACACATGTACTATACAGTAACATAACACAATACAATTAATGTGTTGATACTGTAAAAGCAGAAAATATGATGGGAAATATTTGGTGAATCAAACAATGTGTTTAAGTGACAAATTTATATTTGATGGTTCTTCTTGCTCACTCGGGCCTGTGCTAATTACACAATACATATTAAGAATTTTAGTGATTATGTCATGAAGACTGAAGCAATACTCATGGTAACTGAAGGAATATTATAGCTGCATCCAAGGCCAAGGTTACCATGAGTACACAGTAAATAATCTGGGATAGCTACATCAGTAGGGGTAGGAGAATGCCTTGCAGATGCCATACAAAAATAAAGATTTAGAGAAATATCTTGCTGCAGCTGTGGAACATACTCAGTAGACAGCTATCTTCAATGTTGGCTCTATCTGGGCGTCTGTATTTAGCGGATCACGGATCAACGGATCACGGATCGGCGGATCACGTGATATGCATGCCCAACTCGATTTTGAGCACTGGGAAATATTTATACCCTAGTGCAACATACAGCATACTGTAGAATTTATATTTTATCCACAGGTAGGAAGCCTGAAGAGATTTCAATCGATACTATATAACTATAATAATTAGAGCGCGCGCGTATTAAAAATTTAACACACGTACAGAGTAAGATTATTTTAATTCACCTTAAAACTGAATCACTGATGTATTCTTTACACCAACACAATATTCAATAGACTAGTTCTGTATTGCAAAAACAAACGACAAAGGATACGCTAGCGCACTCACGTGTGAATAGGCTTCTAATATGTTGGCGTGTATCCTTTGTCGTTTGTTTTTGCAATACAGAACTAGTCTATTGAATATTGTGTTGGTGTAAAGAATACATCAGTGATTCAGTTTTAAGGTGAATTAAAATAATCTTACTCTGTACGTGTGTTAAATTTTTAATACGCGCGCGCTCTAATTATTATAGTTATATAGTATCGATTGAAATCTCTTCAGGCTTCCTACCTGTGGATAAAATATAAATTCTACAGTATGCTGTATGTTGCACTAGGGTATAAATATTTCCCAGTGCTCAAAATCGAGTTGGGCATGCATATCACGTGATCCGCCGATCCGTGATCCGTTGATCCGTGATCCGCTAAATACAGACGCCCGCTCTATCTTCATCAGAATAATCATTGGATTGTTGGGTTTCTCTTTGTTTGTTTTTTCAGCCTCTTTAGCTAGCCATATATTAGGCAGATTTAAATTCGACAACTTCAGTGAAAATTTGCCAACCACCAAATGTCATATTTTCTGCTTAGGCAGTTGTCTGTTTTAGACTGCTTCTTTTTCTTACAAAAATATTTAATTAGTAATCATGCTGAGATAGTACATTCAGTCAAACATTATACAAACAAATATTTTATTCTATTGCGTACTAAACTAAGGAAACCAAGTACCGTATATGACCGTATTAAAGCCGGGCTCAAATATACGCCGGGTACAGCTAGGGGACTGTCATAATAAACGCCGGCGCTCATTTAAACGCCGGGGTGCTAATGATATGCACTGAAAGGAGTTCTAAACTCGTGTCAGCTGCTAACTATACAGTGATGTCTGGTCACCAGTCTTATGATGTCTTGTCTTGTTCGACTATGCCTTCTCTTCTGGTGATAGCCATAGCATATTTATTGTGGCCATTGTCATCTTTCCGCCCGACTTCCAATGTTTCATCCAGCAGAGGAGTCCAAATGGGTTTATGTACGTGATGGGCTATGGATTTCGTATTTCGTAGGTACTTGTACTGGCACCTGTCATTCTCAATGAGTGGCTAGTAAGAAATAAATGCCCGGATCCAAATTAACGTCGGTCTTGTTTAAACGCCGGGCCAAAAATGATTTATAGGAAATAAACGCCCGGGCTTCTATACAATCATATACGGTACATAAATTTAAGGCTAATCTTCAGCTAGTTAATACACCTGTATAATATCTAGTATAGATATCACTGATGAAATTGATATCTATTACAGGATGAGTACGATCAACTCCTTGAAGCAGTTCGTGATGGAGATATCACAACTATTAACAAAGCGTTAGACAGTGGGAAATTTATAACTGAAAAAAGAGGACCATCAGATTATCCATGGGTAAGTGGCTGTACAACATCTAGTTGTTTACACTGATATTAACGGTAGCTATTACTATGTGGGAAATTCCCTACATGTTACCACTATCTGTTCAATGCCAAAGTAGGAATTTTGTTATGTAGCTATAATAACCACCATCATTTGTATTTCTTGTCTCACCACTTTTTATCACTGGAATCATACTTCACTAATAATTTTTAGTTTGTTAACTTCTTCAGTTATATCACAGCTACAGTGTAATGTACATGTGTGGCCGTGACTGCTGTACAAGAGTATCTCAATCTCACTATAGTACCTACTTCTTACAGTACACAAAGTGCTTCAGATAACTTTAAGTTGTCTAAATGTGCCCCTCTAATACCTCGGTATGGTTTCTTTTCTTATATGAAGAAGACAACCATGTAATTGGTGATAAAAAGTACAGAAGGCAGACACTCGCTAGAACCAGAAAAGGCATATGACTGCTTTAATGTTTAAGATACAACAACAACAACACTGTGCAGATATTCAGTGTATATCTTATATGGTGGGAACATACATCAAGGAAGAATAAAGAATAATGTATCAAGCTGTAAAAAAAGAGTGCGCCCCCCAAAAAGGCCGGGATGAAAAAAGATGTGAAATGCAAGGTGGCGGCAAAGAAATGGCTGTGATGGTAGGTTAATGGCAAAAATTTTAATTATGACAATTCAGGTTAATTTGTGTTACCTCCTTCGACTAGGATTCGGCACCAAATTCACCTGAATTGTCGTAATTAAAATTTTTGCCATTAACCTACCATCACAGCCATTTCTTGGCCGCCACCTTGGATTTCACATCTTTTTTCATCCTGGCCTTTCTGGGGGCCACACTCTTTTTTTTACAGCTTAGCTGTTTTGGTTTAGATAATAATAACTACACAACACATAAATACAATCAGGACACACATAGCTACAAATTTAACACTCATAATTACTTTGCTCATTATATAGATTTAGCGTAATTAACAAAGATAGGACAAGTCAATGTACTAGGAAATGATGCTGTTGAATGGATTGAACTCCAATAAGCAGAGGCACTACAACGAAAATATTTCTAAAGTTCTGGAGAGCTTAGAATTACAAGTATTCGCAAAATAATTACCACCCCTCAAATAGAGTGTCCATTTGCAATTCACGACGTGATTTGGAATAAGGCTTATGTACTATGTAGATTCACCAAATCTGATGCCCACCAATCAGACTACACATGTCTGGCTTCATCCCTTCCTTTGATCCATTGTGTACTGGTTCACCAGTCATATATTACGTATGTAACAAAACAGTAAACAAACAAGGAAAAGAAACATAAATTGAAATAAAAAGCAACGAAACAAGAAATGTCATCTATCCCAGGGGCAGCGGAGAAAGAGTGGCAAGGGTGGCTGTAGCCCTTGTGGAAAAGATTATGGGAGGCTTATTCCCCCCCTCCCCCTAAAATTATTTATAGCTGTCATTGAGAGCCTAGCTCAATAGCATCAATAATTTGAGATACTAATAGAGCAGTCAAGAACAAGATACTCTAATAGAGCAGTCACAGTATTCCTCAGAGGAGCAGTGTAGCAAGCTACGTGTGTAGTTATAAATAGGGAGATATTGTTGGTGGAGGGCAACTATTGCCAGTAGGTTGTGACCTCTTTTTTGTTTTATTTTGTTTTTGTTGTTGTTGTTTTTTTTTGTTTTTTTTGGTCGTCGATGTACAGTTAGGCCATGGCATCACCAAGCTAGACCCCAGTCCCCCTTAAATGAAGGTTTCTCCTCTGCCCTTAATCTATTTCTGGTGTACATTTAATCCTTATAGCTTGTCAATAGTACAGCTATGACTGAAGAACATGTAGGGGTTAATTGCCCACTAGTATAGCTGTAGGTGTAAACAACCTTCCTTGTTTAATTGCTTTTATATTTTCCTTATTACTCTGTCTCCATGTTACCTAATAACAATTTACATGATGTGTTAATACATGTCACTGTCTTTGTGTATTTAGTATGAGATGACATTAATTGGAATAGCTGCTTATTATAAGCAACCCGAAGTATTTAGAGAATTACTTAAAAGAGGAGCAGACATCAATGCTATTGATGAGGTATGTTATCATTTGGTTGATGTATGTGAGTAAATTGTATTACTCCTTTGGTTGGATATGTATCAGGGTTAAACCAGGTCCGTGTTACTGACCCAGATGACCCACCAACCTAAACATGTCATCCATCATAGAAGTTCTTAATGTATGTGCTTCAGTACACACTAGAATGATTGCCTAGCTTTCTTTGTCTCAACATTTTACTATATGGTCAGAGGAGGGTGAACATGACTTAAGCGTTGCTAAAATATATTATACAAATGGTTAGTTTAAAATGTGATGAAGAAAACTAAGCTTACAACAGGAATTTTCTAGCAGTGTTTATTGCTGCTTCGTATGACATGTGAAGGGCTGAGGTAATTGCATACGATATACATGATATTGTTAATAATGCCTTAAGGTATTTGAAAAGCCAAACACACCATTTTAAAACTTACACTAAACTCACTTTGATTATTTGATTATCCAGCTCACATGAACAATAATTTTACATAGCGTTTAAAATGTGTCCGCCCTCCTCTTCTGTATGGTTATCAGATCACTGACCAGCTTGGATGTGATGTGGAGGATGGTAACATGGATACTAGTCTACTCTCTATTAGTAGTAGTTGCGGTGGTAGACTAATTTTGTTACAATAATGGACATAGTTCTTAATGGACATTACAACTAGTTATGGGGATATAGCCCTTTATTGAGTTACTATGAACTTTGTTGAAAATCTAAATTGTTGCTGAAAAACCTAAATTTGGCAAATTGTCATCAAAATCACCAAATTTACCAATATTATTTACATATCTCATGTTGAAGCTTTGATAGCAGTTGTGTTTACATCAACTTGAGAGGCTACATGTGGCTTCATGTATGCTTACAAACTTAAACACACTTTACTTATAAATTACTGTGGCTCCATGCATGCCAGTGGGTGTGGCTCACAACAGAAGTTGTCTGCTGCAAGACTAGACTAGAATTTGTTCTAATTCAGTGGGCATTACTCCAAGTAAACTTGCAGATAGTGGAATTGTGCATACGCATTGATAAATGGGTGAGACTCCACATATGCCTGCAACAGAAACACGTGATCTGAATAAGTTGGCATGGCTTACGAAAGAAACTGGGCTGCAGCTGAACTAGGCTAATATACTTCCACACAAACTAATTGATCCATTACACATGTGGATAGTCTATAAAGCAGGTCAGACCTGATCCAGGGCTTCAATTGTGAAAGTGACCAGGCAGGTAGCTAGCCTACTTTAGATGCATGCAGTGACTCAATCCACACAGACATTTCAACACAAGCATGCAAACTCCAATGTTCTATCAGCATGCAGCATATATGTACAACTTTGCATGCAACAGTGCAGTAGCAATTTGTCAGTAAACCAAGTTATAGGACAGTGAGTATTTCAACTACAAATTTTTAGCAAATTGCTAACATTTGTTGTTTTACATTAGCTGACTATGCACTCATACCAGCTGTATGAATGGTGTCCAATCTACTTCCTCAACACTAACCAACTGTGTGGTGACCACTTGTCCTGACACTTGTCTAGTCTCAAACTATTAACCATCCATGGGCCCATGTGAGCTAATGTTATATCACAAGAACCATACACACACTGGAGTTGATGTAACTTATAGTGTGTATAGGTAGTAGGTGATAGTAGTGTATGATGTAGATGGTATAGTTGGTATAATAGTGATGTTGATGTGTTTTATTACCACAGTATGGGGATAGTGTATTAGCTAATGCTGCTAGAGGAGGTAGTACA
The DNA here is from genome assembly GCF_963678975.1 of Dysidea avara. NCBI lineage: Eukaryota > Metazoa > Porifera > Demospongiae > Dictyoceratida > Dysideidae > Dysidea > Dysidea avara. The sequence continues at coordinate 28,551,800 of NC_089278.1, read as the reverse complement.
GAAATAGTTCAGCTACTACTACTCAGCGATGGTGTAGATGTGAATACAGTAAACAAAGTAAGTATAAACTGTTTGTGTAATAATAAAGTGTTTTGATGTACCACTAACACACTTTAGTGTAATATACACAAGTGATGGTTGTAGTTACAATTAATATCACTTATTGGACATCTCATGTTTAAAGTTATTATCATTTTTGTTGATCAGGTGATTATCCATTTTTGGGTGATGGTTGATGTGTATGTAAATACTTCAATTTTTTATGTGTCTAAATTAATTGCTTCTAAACAGTAAAAAATTTGTCAAGACAACAATTTCTTTCAAAGGCAGTTTGGTCTCACAAGTATTTGACTTGCTATTTTATGTACAGTATTTGACTTGATATCTCCAGGACTTGTCCATTTACATTAACAATCGTACGTAACAGCAACATTACCTTCTCCCACCCATCATTGAAGCATTTAGGTATCTCTATAAAAGCAATCCACTGGTATAACTTGTATTGGCTGGGGTGATTGATCACTTAGCGCGGCAAGGCTATCAGCCTTCACCGGCTTGGGTGATTAGTCGTACTGGCGTGAGCCCCGTAGGCTATTAGCCTACACTAGAGCACATGGGCAACTGTGCTTTATTGCCCACATAGAGTGCTTTATTGAACGAATAAAGCACTCTTTGCGGTGCAATAAAGTACTCTTTGTGGTCGATGAAGCTTTTGGCAGGCTGAGAGTGTACTTTATGAAATTTAAAGTACACTTTTTACTTTGATCTCGCCCACGCAAAATTCTATAAGTGTCCTTACAGTTCTAGTTGAGTATTATTTTAGTTTGAAGTATTCCATTAAATCAGAAATTGTTTCATACATTTTTGGGTTAATATTCTGTCAAAAATAAGTACAGCTAATTTCTTAATCACCATATTTGGTGTTATGTGTATACGTATGGTACATTTCATGATGAGCCAGGGTGGTTCTTAAAAGATTGTTTACTGGTTTCTAACTCCCTAGCACATGTAAATGTAGTATAGCAGCTGCTTTAGGTCATAACATTGTGACGGAGGATGGAGACCAGTATTGAAACTAGGTCAGGTTACTCAGGTTATCCAAGTCAACCAGGTCACATTGTCTAACCTGCTTTACAGGTCTGACCCAAATTGGATCACATGCGAACTAAATTAATTGGTTGGACAGTATGGATGTGTAAACACATCATAGTCAAGTCTTGATGGATCGTGAGCCACAACCACTTATCGGACGTGACTGTCTGCAGCCATATGTGCAGCCACGCCCCATTTATTGGTGATATTAAGGTTTATAGGTATGCACGAAATTATTCTCATGGCTTCCTGCAAGCTTATGTGGAGCCATACCCACTAATCGATTGTCTTATGAGATACAGTCTAGGCTAGCTTCTTTTGTGTGCCATGCCCTTTATATATGGGTAATGTTTGTGATTACGGTGTGTTAGGTATATGCAAAGCCACACCAACTTGCAGGAAACATATTTTGCTTTTCACAAATTTACATGGAACCATGCCACTGACTAACGTAGTTAATTATAGACACCATTGTGCTTAATGTGCTAGTTGAACACTCAAAATGTAGGTCTTGGTGCATGCCTCACTTTCAGGTTATATCCGGGTCATATTCGGGTCTGACCCAGATTGCTATCCGGGTCAGCAGTAGTGACTCGATTTCAATGCTGAGGAGACACTTTAAAGTGGGTGGGTTGTACTGTGAGGCATGGTAATCACTAAGCCTATCCAGTTACTATGTACTCTTAAATGAACACGTTTCACAGTTGGATGCTACGTACCTTTCTAGAATTTTACAGCAATGTTTAATGCCTTAACAACACATTAAATGCAATAAAAATCACTGAGACAGTAATTGAATTTATGTAGAGGTGCTTAATGCACTTGAAGGTGCAGGACAAGAATTGTTGAGTGACAAAAGGAATTCTCATGGCCACTAAACATTACATCTCTTCAGTAATAAAATGACTTTAGTTTCAAGGTACTTGATTTATTTGTTGACTGTTCTATTAGAAGTTCAATTTTAAAAATTTTCATGAAACCGGTGAAATCATGACTGATGATTACAGTAGTATACTGTAGTGTTGAGTGTTTGTTGTTTTTGTACTTGTGTACATGTACGTACGAGTGTGTCATTGTTTACTAGTGTGAAAGTGTATTTGATTGTACAAGTATTTTAATCTCTATACATTATAGTATCACTATACAGTTATGACATGTTATTCCTTTATAGAGTGGACGGAGTCCTCTTCAAAATGCAGCTGCTAATGGACACGTGGGTGTGTTCAAACAATTATTAGAAAAAGAAGCAAACATCAACCATATTGACAATGTGAGTAATGTACTAATGTGTACTTAGATGTAAATTGTGTTTCACTGTGTGACATTCATTAAAAAGGTAACTGGTGTTAAAATGATAGTGACATATTGCCATGCAATTTTCAGTCCTCATTGAACATTTACTTGAGTAAATAATACAAGTTACAGAGTGGAAATATTCTATTGTAGTATTGAGATATGACCTGTTATGTGGTGGGATGTAGTTTGTGTCCACGTGCTCCATTATCACAGGCCTGTTCACAATTGTTATACATGGGTGGGTATACAGGTGGAGATGACAGAATAAGTACATACGGTGTATGCATGGGCAACACCAAAACTAGGGTAGCTAAATCATGAAGAAAGCCAGTTGTGACACTATAAGTAAACTATATGGAATAGTTCTATGGAGTGTAGGACATCTTTGTAACCAGCTACGTAGTTGTTGTTTGCTTAGGCTGGTTATACTGAACTTTAGAGTTTGCTATTTTCCCTTTCTGTAATGTTGACATTCACACCACCACAACTATTATTTATTAACTGTCTGATTGTCTATGTGCATATATGTGGACAAGTAGTTAAAGGGCTAATTAGTTACAATAAATACCCTACGTGGTCTAATTTATTGTACAGTGTTTTTGACCTAGTTGCTTGAAGAGGCAAAGCAAGTGCCATGGTGTATATGAAACTTATTGTGTAGAAGTTTCCTGTTCATTCCACTCACACCAGCTATACTCTTGTACTGTGTTATGTGTGATGTCCAATCTGCTTTCTCAACACTAACCAGCTACAACTGGAATAGTAGTGTTACAGCTATGCTTGAAGACCTTAAGTGGCCTGCCTTATCACATCGACATATGATTTCAAGACTAAAATTGTTCTATTAATGATCCTTTGGCCTTGAAGATTTCTCCAAATATGACCGGGCCTGCGAAAACCGGGCATGTGGGCACAAACTACACTCCATCACTCTACAGGTCATATCTCAGTATTGGAATAGTATATTTCCATTCTGTAACTTGCATCCTGATGTCAATTAAATGCTTACTAAGAGCTGAAAATTGCAGTGCCATAGCATAATAGTACAACATGTTATGAGTGATGAAACTTTGAAAAAAGTAGGTAAAAGTCATGTGCCCACATGCCCTATTTTTGCAGGCCCGGTCACATATTTCCACCACCTTATATCCTACACACCACCAACATCTGATTCACTCCTTTATAGTAAGAGCCAATTCATACAAAATTCAGCTTTTTCCCAGAACAATGAATTATTGGAATAACTTACATGTTGAAACAATCAAATCTCCCAGTGTTGAACAATTTTTAGTTAAATTACATGATTAAATGTTGTAACTATTGATTTTTGTAACATACTCCGGGCTGGTCCCCTGGACATATCAGTGATTCTGTCTGTGCAGTAATAATAAAATAAATAATCAACTGTGTGGTGACCACTTGTCCTGACGCTTGTCTGGTCTCAAACTACTAACCATCCATGGGCCCATGTGAACTATTGTTATATCACAAGAACCATGCACACACTGGTGTTGATGTAACTTGTAGTGTGTATAGGTAGTAGGTGATAGTAGTGTATGGTGTAGATGGTATAGTTGGTATAATAGTGATGTTGATGTGTTTTATTACCACAGTATGGGTATAGTGTATTAGCTTATGCTGCTAGTGGAGGTAGTACAGAAATAGTTCAGCTACTACTACTCAGCGATGGTGTAGATGTGAATACAGTATACAAAGTAAATATAAACTGTTTGTATAATAATAAAGTGTTTTGATGTACCACTAACACACTTTAGTGTAATATACGCAAGTGATGGTTGTAGTCACAATTAATGTCTCTTATTGGACATCTCATGTTTAAAGTTAATATCATTGTTGTTGATCAGATGATTATCCATTAGTTGGTGTTGGTTGATGTGTATGTAAACACTTCAATTATTATGTGTGTAAATTAATTGCTTCTAAACAGTAGACAATTTGTCAAGACAACAATTTCTTTCAAAGATAATTTGATCTACAAGTATTTGATTTGCTATTATTATTTTATGTGCCTTTACAGTTCTAGTTGAGTATTATTTTAGTTTGAAGCATTCCATTAAATCAGAAATTGTTACACACATTTGGTTAATATTCTGCCAAAAATAGTGCGGTAATTTTTTAATCATCATATTTGGTGTTATGTGTATACATATGTACAATGTACCACTTTGTGTGGGCAGTTCAAAGGCACCACCAGTGCCATAATTTGTATATTGCACTGCTGCAGACCGCAGGGAGTTCATTATAACCTATAATGCACTGTTTGCGGTTTTGTAGACTGCATAATAAGTTGTAATGCACTGACTGCAGTGCAATTTACAGATATTGCACTAGCTGCGGTTTTGTGCAGCAATGCACAAGTGCCGGCAGCCCAGACCACTACGAAACCTCACCTAATAGGTGGAAAGGAACCTCACAGATCTCTGGAATTCTTTTATAGCCTGACATGTAAAGGTCAATTTTGGGTCATAGCGTCACCAATACGTATAATGTTTACCAAGCAGCCAATAGCGATCTAAAAAGACAACGAGGTGGCCACAACTCTATTCTGCATATATATAAACATACTTATACTCCTTACTAGTTTGGTACTATCTGAGCCCAGGTTAAACTGTAGTCCACTTTGACAATGACTCAATAAAACTATTATATTCTAAATAATGGTCACCATTACATTCGATTGTGGTAACCAGTTTTTGTCATGCCACCAGATTCGAGTTTAGCCAGTGTGGATAGTAAGAATTAGACTAGTATCATTTTGTAGTTTGGTTTTGTTTACTTAAACCGTCTATTAGCTGATTTTTTTTCGCTCAAGAAATCACTATTGCGATTAGTCTGGCGCTTAGTCTATATGGCGACTGAGTGATCACACTGGAATGCTGAGCACTACATGATGAGAATCGAACAGCGAATGCAGGTTAGTGATATAAGCCATAGTGTACTAGCTTTATCTCAGGTGGCTGCAGTACTGTAGAGGGAACGTCATCAAAACGTTCGGCTTGGTTACCCACAATCGATGTTATGAACCTGGCCTTTATAAGTGTTACAGCTGTCTTGTGAGACTCTCCCCACCTATTAGGTGAGTGGTACATATTAGTTCTACAGCGTACATTCGTGCTCTGCCTGTATAAATGCACTTGCCTCCGGGCCTGACAGCCCTCACGCTCATGCATTTATATCACGCAGAGCACTCGTTTCCGTTGTACAACTATATAACACATGATGAATCAGGGTGGTTCTTAAAAGATTGCTTACTGGTTTCTAACTCCCTAGCACATGTACAGTAGTAGCAGCTGCTTTAGGTCACAACATAGTTTGGACATTGTGAGCATCATCCTGATGGAACCCAGCTTCTTTTGTGAGCCACGCTCATTTATCGGACGTGACTTTCTGCAACCATACATGCAGCCACGCCCATTTATTGGTGATATTAAAGTCTATAGGTATGCACAAAACCATACTCACGGCTGCCTGTAGGCTTATGTGGAGCCATGCCCACTAATCAGTTGTCATACGAGATGCGGTCTAGGCCAGTTTCTTTTGTGAGCCACGCCCTTTTTATATTGGTAATGTGTTACATTGTTTGTGTTTACAGTGTGCTAGGTATAACAAAGCCACACCCACTTACAAGAAATGTATTCTGCTTTCTGCAACGTAAGTGGAGCTATGCCCAGTGACTAACATTGTTAATTATAGACACCATTGTGCTTAATGTGCTAGTTGAACACTCAAAATGTAGGTCTTGGTGCATGCCTCACTTTCAGGTTACATCCGGGTCATATTCGGGTCTGACCCAGATTGCTATCCGGGTCAGCAGTAGTGACCCGATTTCAATGCTGAGGAGACACTTTAAAGTGGGTGGGTTGTATTGTGAGGCATGGTAATCACTAAGCCTATCCAGTTACTACAGTATGTACTCATAAATGAACACATTTCACAGTTGGATGCTACGTACCTTTCTAGAATTTTACAGCAATGTTTAATGCCTTAACAACACATTAAATGCAATAAAAATCACTGAAACAGTAATTGAATTTATGTAGAGGTATTTAATGCACTTGAAGGTGCAGGGTAAACACTGTTGGGTGATTTCATGACAAAGAAAATTCTCATGGCCACTAAACATTACGTCTGTTTAGTAATAAAGTGACTTTAGTTTCAATTTACTTTGTTGACTGTTCTATTAGAACTTCAATTTTAAAAGTTTTCATTAAACCAGTGAAACGGTGACTGATGATTACAGTAGTATACTGTAGTGTTGAGTGTTTGTTGTTTTTGTACTTGTGTACATGTACGTACGAGTGTGTCATTGTTTACTAGTGTGAAAGTGTATTTGATTGTACAAGTATTTTAATCTCTATACATTATAGTATCACTATACAGTTATGACATGTTATTCCTTTATAGAGTGGACGGAGTCCTCTTCAATATGCAGCTGCTATTGGACACGTGGGTGTGTTCAAACAATTATTAGAAAAAGAAGCAAACATCAACCATATTGACAATGTGAGTAATGTACTAATGTGTACTTAGATGTAAATTGTGTTTCACTGTGTGACATTCATTAAAAAGGTAACTGGTGTTAAAATGATAGTGACATATTGCCATGCAATTTTCAGTCCTCATTGAACATTTACTTGACTAAATAATACAAGTTACAGAGTGGAAATATTCTATTGTAGTATTGAGATATGACCTGTTATGTGGTGGGATGTAGTTTGTGTCCACATGCCCCATTATCACAGGCCTGTTCACAATTGTTATACATGGGTGGGTATACAGGTGGAGATGACAGAATAAGTACATACGGTGTATGCATGGGCAACACCAAAACTAGGGTAGCTAAATCATGAAGAAAGCCAGTTGTGACACTATAAGTAAACTATATGGAATAGTTCTATGGAGTGTAGGACATCTTTGTAACCAGCTACGTAGTTGTTGTTTGCTTAGGCTGGTTATACTGAACTTTAGAGTTTGCTATTTTCCCTTTCTGTTATGTTGACATTCACACCACTACAACTATTATTTATTGACTGTCTGATTGTCTATGTGCATATATGTGGACAAGTAGTTAAAGGGTTAGTTACAATAAATACCCTACGTGGTCTAATTTATTGTACAGTGTTTTTGACCTAGTTGCTTGAAGAGGCAAAGCAAGTGCCATGGTGTATATGAAACTTATTGTGTAGAAGTTTCCTGTTCATTTCACTCACACCAGCTATACTCTTGTACTGTGTTATGTGTGATGTCCAATCTGCTTTCTCAACACTAACCAGCTACAACTGGAATAGTAGTGTTACAGCTATGCTTGAAGACCTTAAGTGGCCTGCCTTATCACATCGACATGTGATTTCAAGACTAAAATTGTTCTATTAATGATCATTTGGCCTTGAAGATTTCTCCATATATGACCAGGCGTGCGAAAACCGGGCATGTGGGCACAAACTATACTCCATCACTCTACAGGTCATATCTCAGTATTGGAATAGTATATTTCCATTCTGTAACTTGCATCATGATGTCAATTAAATGCTAACTAAGAGCTGAAAATTTCAGTGCCATAGCGTAATAGTACAAAATGTTATGAGTGATGAAACTTTGAAAAAGGTAGGAAAAAATCATGTGCCCACATGCCCTATTTTTGCAGGGCTGGTCACATATTTCCACCACCTTCTATCCTACACACCACCAACATCTGCTTCACTCCTTTATAGTAAGAGCCAATTCATACAAATTCAGCTTTTTCCTAGAACAATCAATTATTGGAATAACGTACATGTTGAAACAATCGAATCTCCCACTGTTGAACAATTTTTAGTTAAATTACATGATTAAATGTTGTAACTATTGATTTTTGTAACATACTCCGGGCTGGTCCCCTGGACATATCAGTGATTCTGTCTGTCCAGTAATAATAAAATAAATAATCAACTGTGTGGTGACCACTTGTCCTGACGCTTGTCTGGTCTCAAACTACTAACCATCCATGGGCCCATGTGAACTATTGTTATATCACAAGAAGCATACACACACTGGAGTTGATGTAACTTGTAGTGTGTATAGGTAGTAGGTGATAGTAGTGTATGATGTAGATGGTATAGTTGGTATAATAGTGATGTTGATGTGTTTTATTACCACAGTATGGGGATAGTGTATTAGCTGATGCTGCTAGAGGAGGTAGTACAGAAATAGTTCAGCTACTACTACTCAGCGATGGTGTAGATGTGAATACAGTAAACAAAGTAAGTATAAACTGTTTGTATAATAATAAAGTGTTTTGATGTACCACTAACACACTTTAGTGTAATATACACAAGTGATGGTTGTAGTTACAATTAATATCACTTATTGGACATCTCATGTTTAAAGTTATTATCATTTTTGTTGATCAGGTGATTATCCATTTTTGGGTGATGGTTGATGTGTATGTAAATACTTCAATTTTTTATGTGTCTAAATTAATTGCTTCTAAACAGTAAAAAATTTGTCAAGACAACAATTTCTTTCAAAGGCAGTTTGGTCTCACAAGTATTTGACTTGCTATTTTATGTACAGTATTTGACTTGATATCTCCAGGACTTGTCCATTTACATTAACAATCGTACGTAACAGCAACATTACCTTCTCCCACCCATCATTGAAGCATTTAGGTATCTCTATAAAAGCAATCCACTGGTATAACTTGTATTGGCTGGGGTGATTGATCACTTAGCGCGGCAAGGCTATCAGCCTTCACCGGCTTGGGTGATTAGTCGTACTGGCGTGAGCCCCGTAGGCTATTAGCCTATACTAGAGCACATGGGCAACTGTGCTTTATTGCCCACATAGAGTGCTTTATTGAACGAATAAAGCACTCTTTGCGGTGCAATAAAGTACTCTTTGTGGTCGATGAAGCTTTTGGCAGGCTGAGAGTGTACTTTATGAAATTTAAAGTACACTTTTTACTTTGATCTCGCCCACGCAAAATTCTATAAGTGTCCTTACAGTTCTAGTTGAGTTTTATTTTAGTTTGAAGTATTCCATTAAATCAGAAATTGTTTCATACATTTTTGGGTTAATATTCTGTCAAAAATAAGTACAGCTAATTTCTTAATCACCATATTTGGTGTTATGTGTATACGTATGGTACATTTCATGATGAGCCAGGGTGGTTCTTAAAAGATTGTTTACTGGTTTCTAACTCCCTAGCACATGTAAATGTAGTATAGCAGCTGCTTTAGGTCATAACATTGTGACGGAGGATGGAGACCAGTATTGAAACTAGGTCAGGTTACTCAGGTTATCCAAGTCAACCAGGTCACATTGTCTAACCTGCTTTACAGGTCTGACCCAAATTGGATCACATGCGAACTAAATTAATTGGTTGGACAGTATGGATGTGTAAACACATCATAGTCAAGTCTTGATGGATCGTGAGCCACAACCACTTATCGGACGTGACTGTCTGCAGCCATATGTGCAGCCACGCCCCATTTATTGGTGATATTAAGGTTTATAGGTATGCACGAAATTATTCTCATGGCTTCCTGCAAGCTTATGTGGAGCCATACCCACTAATCGATTGTCTTATGAGATACAGTCTAGGCTAGCTTCTTTTGTGTGCCATGCCCTTTATATATGGGTAATGTTTGTGATTACGGTGTGTTAGGTATATGCAAAGCCACACCAACTTGCAGGAAACATATTTTGCTTTTCACAAATTTACATGGAACCATGCCACTGACTAACGTAGTTAATTATAGACACCATTGTGCTTAATGTGCTAGTTGAACACTCAAAATGTAGGTCTTGGTGCATGCCTCACTTTCAGGTTATATCCGGGTCATATTCGGGTCTGACCCAGATTGCTATCCGGGTCAGCAGTAGTGACTCGATTTCAATGCTGAGGAGACACTTTAAAGTGGGTGGGTTGTACTGTGAGGCATGGTAATCACTAAGCCTATCCAGTTACTATGTACTCTTAAATGAACACGTTTCACAGTTGGATGCTACGTACCTTTCTAGAATTTTACAGCAATGTTTAATGCCTTAACAACACATTAAATGCAATAAAAATCACTGAGACAGTAATTGAATTTATGTAGAGGTGCTTAATGCACTTGAAGGTGCAGGACAAGAATTGTTGAGTGACAAAAGGAATTCTCATGGCCACTAAACATTACATCTCTTCAGTAATAAAATGACTTTAGTTTCAAGGTACTTGATTTATTTGTTGACTGTTCTATTAGAAGTTCAATTTTAAAAATTTTCATGAAACCGGTGAAATCATGACTGATGATTACAGTAGTATACTGTAGTGTTGAGTGTTTGTTGTTTTTGTACTTGTGTACATGTACGTACGAGTGTGTCATTGTTTACTAGTGTGAAAGTGTATTTGATTGTACAAGTATTTTAATCTCTATACATTATAGTATCACTATACAGTTATGACATGTTATTCCTTTATAGAGTGGACGGAGTCCTCTTCAAAATGCAGCTGCTAATGGACACGTGGGTGTGTTCAAACAATTATTAGAAAAAGAAGCAAACATCAACCATATTGACAATGTGAGTAATGTACTAATGTGTACTTAGATGTAAATTGTGTTTCACTGTGTGACATTCATTAAAAAGGTAACTGGTGTTAAAATGATAGTGACATATTGCCATGCAATTTTCAGTCCTCATTGAACATTTACTTGACTAAATAATACAAGTTACAGAGTGGAAATATTCTATTGTAGTATTGAGATATGACCTGTTATGTGGTGGGATGTAGTTTGTGTCCACGTGCTCCATTATCACAGGCCTGTTCACAATTGTTATACATGGGTGGGTATACAGGTGGAGATGACAGAATAAGTACATACGGTGTATGCATGGGCAACACCAAAACTAGGGTAGCTAAATCATGAAGAAAGCCAGTTGTGACACTATAAGTAAACTATATGGAATAGTTCTATGGAGTGTAGGACATCTTTGTAACCAGCTACGTAGTTGTTGTTTGCTTAGGCTGGTTATACTGAACTTTAGAGTTTGCTATTTTCCCTTTCTGTAATGTTGACATTCACACCACCACAACTATTATTTATTAACTGTCTGATTGTCTATGTGCATATATGTGGACAAGTAGTTAAAGGGCTAATTAGTTACAATAAATACCCTACGTGGTCTAATTTATTGTACAGTGTTTTTGACCTAGTTGCTTGAAGAGGCAAAGCAAGTGCCATGGTGTATATGAAACTTATTGTGTAGAAGTTTCCTGTTCATTCCACTCACACCAGCTATACTCTTGTACTGTGTTATGTGTGATGTCCAATCTGCTTTCTCAACACTAACCAGCTACAACTGGAATAGTAGTGTTACAGCTATGCTTGAAGACCTTAAGTGGCCTGCCTTATCACATCGACATATGATTTCAAGACTAAAATTGTTCTATTAATGATCCTTTGGCCTTGAAGATTTCTCCAAATATGACCGGGCCTGCGAAAACCGGGCATGTGGGCACAAACTACACTCCATCACTCTACAGGTCATATCTCAGTATTGGAATAGTATATTTCCATTCTGTAACTTGCATCCTGATGTCAATTAAATGCTTACTAAGAGCTGAAAATTGCAGTGCCATAGCATAATAGTACAACATGTTATGAGTGATGAAACTTTGAAAAAGTAGGTAAAAGTCATGTGCCCACATGCCCTATTTTTGCAGGCCCGGTCACATATTTCCACCACCTTATATCCTACACACCACCAACATCTGATTCACTCCTTTATAGTAAGAGCCAATTCATACAAAATTCAGCTTTTTCCCAGAACAATGAATTATTGGAATAACTTACATGTTGAAACAATCAAATCTCCCAGTGTTGAACAATTTTTAGTTAAATTACATGATTAAATGTTGTAACTATTGATTTTTGTAACATACTCCGGGCTGGTCCCCTGGACATATCAGTGATTCTGTCTGTCCAGTAATAATAAAATAAATAATCAACTGTGTGGTGACCACTTGTCCTGACGCTTGTCTGGTCTCAAACTACTAACCATCCATGGGCCCATGTGAACTATTGTTATATCACAAGAACCATACACACACTGGTGTTGATGTAACTTGTAGTGTGTATAGGTAGTAGGTGATAGTAGTGTATGGTGTAGATGGTATAGTTGGTATAATAGTGATGTTGATGTGTTTTATTACCACAGGAAGGGGATAGTGTATTAGCTGATGCTGTTAGAGGAGGTAGTACAGAAATAGTTCAGCTAGTACTACTCAGCGATGGTGTAGATGTGAATACAGTATACAAAGTAAGTATAAACTGTTTGTATAATAATAAAGTGTTTTGATGTACCACTAACACACTTTAGTGTAATATACGCAAGTGATGGTTGTAGTTACAATTAATATCTCTTATTGGACATCTCATGTTTAAAGTTAATATCATTGTTGTTGATCAGATGATTATCCATTAGTTGGTGTTGGTTGATGTGTATGTAAACACTTCAATTATTATGTGTGTAAATTAATTGCTTCTAAACAGTAGACAATTTGTCAAGACAACAATTTCTTTCAAAGATAATTTGATCTACAAGTATTTGATTTGCTATTATTATTTTATGTGCCTTTACAGTTCTAGTTGAGTATTATTTTAGTTTGAAGCATTCCATTAAATCAGAAATTGTTACACACATTATTTGGTTAATATTCTGCCAAAAATAGTGCGGTAATTTTTTAATCATCATATTTGGTGTTATGTGTATACATATGTACAATGTACCACTTTGTGTGGGCAGTTCAAAGGCACCACCAGTGCCATAATTTGTATATTGCACTGCTGCAGACCGCAGGGAGTTCATTATAACCTATAATGCACTGTTTGCGGTTTTGTAGACTGCATAATAAGTTGTAATGCACTGACTGCAGTGCAATTTACAGATATTGCACTAGCTGCGGTTTTGTGCAGCAATGCACAAGTGCCGGCAGCCCAGACCACTACGAAACCTCACCTAATAGGTGGAAAGGAACCTCACAGATCTCTGGAATTCTTTTATAGCCTGACATGTAAAGGTCAATTTTGGGTCATAGCGTCACCAATACGTATAATGTTTACCAAGCAGCCAATAGCGATCTAAAAAGACAACGAGGTGGCCACAACTCTATTCTGCATATATATAAACATACTTATACTCCTTACTAGTTTGGTACTATCTGAGCCCAGGTTAAACTGTAGTCCACTTTGACAATGACTCAATAAAACTATTATATTCTAAATAATGGTCACCATTACATTCGATTGTGGTAACCAGTTTTTGTCATGCCACCAGATTCGAGTTTAGCCAGTGTGGATAGTAAGAATTAGACTAGTATCATTTTGTAGTTTGGTTTTGTTTACTTAAACCGTCTATTAGCTGATTTTTTTTCGCTCAAGAAATCACTATTGCGATTAGTCTGGCGCTTAGTCTATATGGCGACTGAGTGATCACACTGGAATGCTGATCACTACATGATGAGAATCGAACACCTCACCTAAAATGATGAGAATCTACAAGTATTTGGTTAATATTCTGCCAAAGAAAGATAATTTGATCTACAAGTATTTGATTTGCTATTATTATTTTATGTGCCTTTACAGTTCTAGTTGAGTATTATTTTAGTTTGAAGCATTCCATTAAATCAGAAATTGTTACACACATTATTTGGTTAATATTCTGCTAAAAATAGTGCGTTAATTTCTTAATCATCTTATTTGGTGTTATGTGTATACATATGTAAGACATACCACTTTGTGTGGGCAGTTCAAAGTTACTGCCAGTGTCATAATTTGTTTATTGAACTGCTGCAGACCACAGGGAGTGTATTATAACTTATAATGCACTGTTTGCAGTTTTGTAGACCGCAACAAGTGCGTTATATGTTGTAATGCACTGACCACAGTACAATTTACAGATATTGCACTAGCTGCGGTTTTGTGCAGCAATGGTACAAGTGCCGGCAGCCGAGACCACTACGACACCTCACCTAATAGGTGGAAAGGTACCTCACAGATTACTCGAATTCTTTTATAACCTGACATGTAAAGTTGATTGTGGCCCATAACGTCACCAATACATATAATGTTTACCAAGCAGCCAATAATGATCAAAAAGTCAACACAGTGGCCACAACTCTAGTCTACATATATATAAACGTACTTATACACCTTACTAGTTTGGTGCCATCTGAGCCCAAGTTAAACTGTAGTCCACTTCGACAATGACTCAATAAAACTATTATATTCTAAATGATACTCACCTTTACGTTCAATTGTGGTAACCAGTTTTTGTCATGCCACCAGATTCGAGTTTAGCCAGTGTGAATAGTAAGAATTAGACTAGTATCATTTTGTAGCTTGGTTTTGTTTACTTAAACCGTCTATTAGCTGCTTTTTTTCGCTCAAGAAAATCACTATGGTGATTAGTCTGGTGCTTAGTCTATATGGCAACTGAGTGATCACGCAGGCATGCTGAGCACTACATGTTAAGAGTCAAACAGCGAATGCAGGTTAGTGATATAAACCATAGCGTGCTAGCTTTCAATATCTCAGGTAGCTGCAGTACTGTAGAGGGAACATCATCAGAGCCCACAATCGATGTTAGAAACCTGGCCTTTATAAGTGTTACAGCTGTCTTGTGAGACTCTCCCCACCTATTAGGTGAGTGGTACGTAATAGTTATACAGCGTGCACTCGTGCTGTGCCTGTATAAACGCACTTGCCTTCGAGTCTGACAGCCCTCAGGCTCGTGTGTTTATATCAGGCAGAGCACTCGTTTCCATTGTATAACTATATAATACATGATGAGCCAGGGTGGTTCTTAAAAGATTGCTTACTGGTTTCTAACTCCCTAGTACATGTAGTAGCAGCTGCTTTAGGTCACAACATAGTTTGGACATTGTGACTGAGGGTGGAGACCAGCGTTGAAGCCAGGTCAGGTTACTCGGGTTATCCAAGATAACCGGGTCACATTATGTCTGGGTCATCCGGTTCTATCCCGCTTTAAAAATTATCCGGGTCTGACCTGGATTGGATCACATGTGAACCAAATTAATTAGTTGGACAGAATGGATGTGTATAAACACATCATAGTCAAGTCCTGATGGAACCCAGCTTCTTTCATGAGCCACGCTCATTTATTGGACGTGACTTTCTGCAGCCATACATGCTGCCACGCCCATTTATTGGTGATATTAAAGTCTATAGGTATGCACAAAATCATACTCGTGGCTGCCTGCAGGCTTATGTGGAGCCATGCCCACTAATCAATTATCATACTAGATATGGTCTAGGCCAGCTTCTTTTGTGAGCCACGCCCTTTTTATATTGGTAATGTGTTGCAATGTTTGTGTTTACGGTGTGCTAGGTATGCACAAAGCCACACCCACTTACAAAAAAATGTTTTCTGCAAACGTAAGTAGAACCATGCCCAGTGACTAACATTGTTAATTATAGACACCATTTTACTTAACGTGCTAGTTGAGCACTCAAAATGTAGTTCTTGGTGCATGCCTCACTTAATTAATAATACAGGTCATATCTGGCTCTGACACAGATCGAGGTTAGTGGGTCATCTGGGTCAGCAGTAGTGACCCAATTTTAATCCCGATGGAGACACTTTAAAGTGGGTGGGTTGTACTGTGAGGCATGGTAACCACTAACCTTTCTAGAATTTACAATGATCTTTCAGGTGACGGTAACCCAATAACCCATGCACATAATTAAAATACTGGACCATGTTTTTCACAGGGAAGGAAATCGTTGCTTGCTATATTGCAGCCTTGTAAGATACGTTTATAGTGAGTGAAGTTATCAAAGAAAATGTAGGCATCAGGTCCCATCCTATCCGGAGATACTGCGGCATTTACTTTGTACCATTCTAGGAAAATAACTCACCAATCACGTTCTTTGAATTTTCCTAATACCTAGTTTCATCATTATTGCTTGATTTGTTTTCAACTTTCTCTCATTAGAACAGCAGTCTTTGCACTTTGCTGAATCATATTTCCGATCCACAGTAGTGCTGCCACAATATAGAAAAACTTTATATCATATATCACCAAGGTTTATATCACGATATGAATGTATATCATGATATCTGTAACATTTGCAAGACAAACATATACATACTCTTCATTGTAAGTTTAAATTTAAGTTGGATGTATACCACAAGCAAAAGCTACTCTTGTTTATCAGGTTTTAAATGCATTTTGCTACTGCTTTACAGTTGAGACCTGTGGCTGGCACTACACAGAAACCTTAAAACCTCCCAGTTTACTTTGGGGTTGGCTTGTTTACCACACTACACCATCAACACATAACTTAATTAAATGCCAAATACCATATGTCTGGCCTCCCCCACATCATTATACTAAGCGGTGCAACTATTGTGCAACCATCGATATAACTGATTAGCTATATCATATCATATCACCACCTTGTTATATCGATACTATCAATATATCGTGGCAACACTAATCCATAACTACGCTTCGAAAAATTATCGATTCATAGGGCTATGGAGATATTTTTAACCTGCCATCAATCAAAAATTTAATTGCCTAGCATTCTGTTATGGAGAGTTGTTTGCTCTGATAGGGCCTATCATGCACAATAAAGTTGGTAGCAATAGGTGCCTGATAATTGACGAAGGTGAATCATGGTCATGGTGAATCGTCACAGGCACAAGACACGCATGGATTTGTGGCTTTCCACATATACTTCTACTTGGTTATAAACACTTTATATCACAAAATTGGTGCAGCAATCCTTTCAGAAGGCTAATTAAGGTACTTTTCTTTAGCCACTAATTTATTCATACGAAGTCACTAACCTGTTTGTGGTTACTTATTGGCTTCTTAAGATTAACATGGGCTAATCGGGTAGTCGCCACTTTATTCAATTGTAGTAAAAATCACTGAAACAGTAATTGAATTTATAGGTGCTTAATGCACTTGAAAGTGCAGGGTAAACACTGTTGGGTGATTTCATGACAAAGAAAATTCTCATGGCCACTGAACATTACGTCTCTTCAGTAATAAAGTGACTTTAGTTTCAAGGTACTTGATATATTTGTTGACTGTTCTATTAGAACTTCAATTTTAAAAGTTTTCATAAAACCGGGGAAACCGTGACTGATGATTACAGCAGTATACTGTAGTGTTGAGTGTTTGTTGTTTTTGTACTTGTGTACATGGAGAACTACATTAGTGCAAATTTGTGTCACGTTCTTAGGATTTACGATAAATGTGACCTGCTGAGCAAAAACTGGTCATTGATGCAGATTCATCAAATTCCATTTATTGCTTTTCTATTATCTATAGTAACTAAGGAGCGGGCAGCCAAAGTTCCAGCCTTTTGTCTTGTAGTTATATCGCTAGACAGTTGGATTGGATTTGTACAATAAATTACAGGTATTAATCACAACTCACAGCTGAAAGATGGGGTTTGCTCAGTCTGTTCACTATCAACTGGCAAGGTACGTATAGTATTTCCCCAGGCCATTCCAACAATGAAGTAACAATGATAAACTTTACTTCTACCACATTGTAAAGAAACGCCCATAACTTGTGCACTTTATGCTGTCCATAAAGATTTTCTAATTCCCCATGAAAAGACACATTTGATGATGTATAGATTTTATTGATTCGAGCTTTGTTTCAGTGAATACTGATGCAATTGAAATGTACATGATTTTTTTAATGTAGTACATGTTTTACCCGATCTATTTCAAGATGTTTTTATTGCAATGCAAAAACAGCAGGTTTTTGCTCAGTGGGTTACAAATTATAGATGTAGTAAAAACCCACTGTACGGTATATATAACTACAGTACATGCTAGAAGCATTCTCTGTGTACTGGAATGATGTTGGGAATACTTTATGGCAAAATGATCAATTATGCTAAATTCTCACACATTTAAAATGCTGCTAATATAAAGCCTGTTCAAGGTACACTAATGGAGTAATCACTTGCCCTAATAAAACAGTGACCATTAGTTATGTGACTACTCTATTATTAGCTACACTAAGGAATGAAGTTTTGTTGATAGGTGGAGAGATAACAATTGCCAGAATGAAATAGTCAGATGTTTTTAAAAGTACAGTATATTATGTACTGTTAACCTGGATATTTTCACGGTATAGTTCATGGTATGCACTTCATCGGGATTTTTGGAAATTTAAATTTCACGAATGTCTCTTAGCCCAAGATTTTTACATTTTAAATTTCACGTAAATATCATGGTCTCTGTTACTTGATTTGAAGATTTCCATTCTCGACCACACGGCTATGAAGAGTCTATAATAATAATCATTGAGTTTTCCTTCGAGCTAGGGTTCCACTGATACAGAAAACTACTGATCCGATACTGATGCCTAGAAGTAAATTTTTATCGATACTAATACCAATACGATTTACACACCTCTCAAGTTACTTGTATGTGACTGCTCTATTAGAATATTTTTTGTACAGTGACTGTTCTGTTAGAGTATTTCGGTCTTTTTCGTACAATCATAGTAAGCAGCAATTGCTCAAGGTTTAACAATGCAATTACTGCACCCTTTATGCTAGAATAATGCTCAACAGTATATACCAAGTTTTGCTAACATAGCATTAACTGGTACAGGTATGGAATTAGTCGTTTTTTAATGTTATCAGACCTGTAACCTGCTCTTTTGTGTACAATAGGCCTGTGTTACATTTTATACAGGCCTGTACTATAAACTTATAACAACATTCAAATCCTGTAGTAGGCCTGTAAAGATTCATTCATTTTGAGGTGTGGATATTTAGTCCTGTGCTAACTAATACAGGTCTGTAAACGCTGCTGCATTTTGAATCCTACAATAAAAAGTTTACTTGTTAGTAAGATTATAAATACAAAATGAAACCTTTAACATAATAGGAAGATGGAGTGGCAAGTTAGTCAGTATGGCCTATGTATAACTGCTCTCTATACTACAGGGAACTTGGAAATATACTAAGTAAGCTAGTTAGTAACTAAACAATACAGTAACCAGTAGCAACAGTGATCATAGCAACGAATTACATGTATGGTCCAGGCCAGTTGTACAAAATTGTTTTGCAGGATACACTGGTCCATGACTGTGACAGGCCTGTAAATTGGAATTACAAACATGCAATAGTGCTACTACCATCCTGCAGCAATCCTGTCAGGCAGTCCTACCCCAGGAATGGTACAACAGCATAATCTACAATACAGTATTGTGGAGGCCAGTGACACTGTAACATTGACAAGTTTGCAGAAGGCTGGTAATAGGCAATAATTTTTATAGGGATATTTACGATGATAGTTATGATGATGACGAGTGGTACGAGTGGCTATTAATGAGTATCGGAATAAATAACCAATACCGATTGAAACCAAAATGCCCAATATCTGTTCCAATTCAATACTGATCCGATTATCTGTGGAACCATACTACAGCATCATATACTGATTTCTAAAGCATGTCTGAACCAAGTATCACAGTAGTGGCAATCCCTGTGTGAGACACAGTCTAGTAAGTGACTGATACTAAAGCCAAACATCTTTGTACTAGTAGACTAGCATCCACTATCATCGACACTAAAAACATTGTGGTGATTTCTTCACTGCACATGTTGACAAGCATAATTTTCACGTTATAAAATTTCATGGACTAACTGCGAAAACTGTAAAAATTACATAATGCAAAAATTTCCAGGTATAATTAGTGTATGTTGTGTCCCTGTTTAATGGTATACATTGTAGACAATAAAGACTTTTTATTTTGTAGTGGGTTAAAGTGTAATTTTATATTCAATACCGACTTCTTTAAACACAAAATGGCCTCATTATAATAGTTCAACATACAGGTGTATGCAAACATCACTAGTAGATGTGATTGTTTGAAGTGTTCAATTTGTTGTAGATCACCACATGTTGTGGTTGTGTACAGTAAATTTTATTACTTGATAGTGCAAGTGACAACCACTAGAAATTATAAATTTATTCACTTTGTACTGGTACAATGGAGTGGTGGGTGGGTGGGGCTAGTATGTGGTCTAATTATAAAGAGAGGAGCACAACGATGGAAATTAACTGGATTGATGAATATGGTATTAGTATAGTAGAGTTTCATGTACGTAGATAACATATGTAACCTCAATCCTGCCTACTTAGGTATGTAGGCCCTAAATATTTAGACTACTCTATTTCTCTATTGTTTACTAACTACTACTAAACTATTTATGTATATCAACAAAGTACATTGTTTGTTGTTTTTTAGTTGTGTACAAGTATGTCTAATTGTGTGCTAATTTGGAAATGTGTTTGACAGTAAACGAATATTGTGAAATGTGATGCTTTACATATCAATTATATGTAGTTTGGCTATACAGTGATGATATGTTAGTAATGTGTTATTCTTCATAGGATGGATGGAGTCCACTTCATCATGCTTCAAGGTATGGACACATTGATGTTGTCCAACAGCTAGCAGAGGGAGGAGCAAATGTCAATCTTACTAACAAAGTTAGTATTGTACTTACCGTACTTACAGGCTGTGTTTTCTCTACATGTGTAACATTGAAGCACAAATACGTACAAAGAACTGTCTTCTTGGAATATTACATATGTGACCGTCTCAGCAAAAACCCGACTTGTTCGCACAAGCATGCGTATTGAGAAAAACGAAATTTAAAAATAATTCATAAAATTACGCATGCTACAAAAAACTATGCAAGTTTTTATCGGGCCAGTACTCGAAGAAGGAAGAGTCAAGTCTATTATAATTATATATCATCTTATTCGCCTGTCCATGGGGAGTTTGAAAATCTTTGTTTCGTTTCTCTAGCTCCAACGGTAGTGCGTGTCACTTGCATTTGTTTACAATGCAGTAAACATATACAAGATTGTCATCGTTTCTTCTATCAAGCCGCCTTCATATCCATATGTGCAAGTGATAATACTATACCTTGGCTGATGTGCTGATCCATGGTGAATGTTTTAAGCCAAATTGCAACGTTATAGGCCAATCCAAACGGAAGTTATGGCTGCGAATGTAAGCGCTTGCAGTTTATTTTCAGTATTGTAGCTGTACAAATCGATTACCTTGCTCTTCCTACTGTCTATTGCTATAATTCCAAAATTACACACTACAGAAGGCTGAAACTGTGGTGGTCCATTCCTTGGACACTGCTGATGTTGCTGAGTGAATTAAAAAAAATTTTAGTTGTGCGAACAAGTCAGGTTTTTGCTGAGACGGTCACATATGCTGTTGTATTACATATGCTTTCTCCATTACATTTTTCTTACACAAATTCTTTAGCTAGTACCAGTGGCTACACTTCAGTATGGAGCAATTTGTTGTGGGTCACGCCCATCATTTAGGTCAAAGTTCATCATTCATGTATGTTATGTGAGACCAGTGATGAGAGTTTTTGTCCTTACAACACCATAGAACACACAGAAAAGGGCCCGTTAATGTTTTCATAGAAAGGCCACATGTTTTCAGGTAAACATGGCTAACCCTCACTGGTGTTTAATAAAGTCCATAAGCTTTCATTCACAGAACAGGTGTCTTTTAATCTTAAACATTTTATCACTTCTACAAACATGCAGACACACAGATGTCCTTTTGAAGACCAGATGTGCAGTGTGCACCTGGTTTAGTAATGTTTTTATGAAAAAATATATACCAAACACATGTATGTACATATACTCTGTAGAAGTATTGAATTTTACAGTTTAACACTAGTTGTGTTGTTGCACACATCCAAAATTATTATGCATAGTGTTGAATTTTAAAACTCCATCACAGGTGGTATTGTCATGCATACAAACTTTAAATGTATAAATATCAGTAATGTCAGCTGTTGCTTTCTGAGACGAAACCTGCCCTTCACAACTAGCTGTAATGAGTGAGCAAATTCAACCTGAGTGTGCTAGGGAAACTGTTAAGTATGCATGTTCCTGTGGGATATTCCAGTTCTACGTTAGAAATTCTTCCAGCTACTGTATATATTCACCAGTGTGAGCCGTTTCCAGTACTTGTACATGCAGTACAACAGAAACTTTAGTAAAAGCCTTGTCAGCAATGATGTATCATTTTGACTGCAGCTCCAGGTATTAGTAGTTAAGTTAACCACTGGTGGTTTCTGACCTTATCTTCATCCCACCAGAGATCTTTGGGATAACAAATATTTCGTGTTGGGACAATTGTACCTTGGTTTTAATACTTTCAACACTTGATTAAAGTTGGCATCTTCCACACCTGATACTATATGGCAATCTATGGCTATTATTTACTGTTTTGGTAATTCTTTGGGCTCTTGCAACATTAATGTCTCATATATTTGTTTGGTCCTTAGTTGCTTCATATGAATGTTGCTACAATGTACTCTTGGAAGTTTTAAACCATGCGGTTTACTGAAATTATTTTCCGAAGAGTGTGTGTGTTTGTATGTGTGTATGTATGTATATATGTTTGTTTGTACATTTGTTTGTCTTTCCACACCCAAGTGAGCAAAACTTTGTTTGCTAAAAGCAGCCTGTATTTGAGAAATAAAACCCATATAGAATAGGAAGCTATGGTTTAAGGGCAGCTAATACTGGCTGGTTTGAAATACAGGTGAAGCAAGAATATAAGGACATGGTGAAGGCCTTTCCCCAATAAGCTCTACGGACATCAAGTAGCCGAAAAACAACACAGCTGGCCTCCTAGGCTATTGAGTATGACGAATTCCTTCGTGTTGAAAAGGGGACATGCCCATACATATACGAATGAAAATGAAAAACAGATTTGAGGCTTTTCCTGGAGAACTTATGTAAGAAAATGCTATAGACAAACTATTAAATAGTTAAGAAGATAGTTCTGTGCATTAGTAGTGCGTTAAAGTGGTTTGTTCGAGCTATGCCTGGTTAGCAGTGTTTAACAACGTAATTACAGAATTAGAAAATATTTCATGAATTACATAATACAAATTACTAAGTTACTGTGATGGTTCTTTTTTTTATGTAGCAACAAGCCAAAATAAATATTAGTTTAATACACTGTTAATACGTACACGTCTATTATGCTGGCGTAATTTCGGCCATTATAGGTAGGGAAAAGAATTAGGGAATATTCTGGAATAATTGGAGGTGTTCTAGGAATAATTAGTGTAAAATTATCAGTTTCTCTTAATGCAAGCATAAAAATGGTTGAAAAGATTGAAATACTCTAATAGAACAGTCAGTTGCTCTAAAAAAGCAGTCACTTTCGAGTCCATAATTCTAATATAGCAGTCACTTATGTAGAAACTCTAACTAATTTTCTTGTTCTTGCACAAATTCCAAGGGTAATTTTGGAAATAATAGGTGAATTCAGGAATAATTTTGGGAATAGTAGATGAATAAAAAAAGAACTGCCAGAAAGAATAGTAGGAAGATTTTGGAGCATAGCAGACTTAAGCCTAACTGTTAATTAATAACAGTTCTTCCTGGAAGGTAAACTTTGGTTTAAGGCGGTTAATGTATGCTGGTTTGAAATATGGGTGAAGCGAGTTTATAAGAATGCCTTGAAGGCCTTTCACCCAATGGGCTCTACAGAAGTCACACAGCCAAAAAACAATGCAGCTAGTCTCCTAGTCTACTGGGTAAAACCATTTCTTTTGAGTTGAAATGGAGGCATGCCCATACATACGTGAACAAAACAAATAACTTACATACGCGAATAATTCACAGTTTGTTCAAGGTACGCTTCCTTAGCAGTGCTTAGCAACAGAATTACAAAATATTACATCAATTACAAAATACAAATTAGGTACTATGATTCAATTGTGTATGTAGCAACAAAGCAAAACCCAATATAAATATTAGTTTAGTATGCTATTAATTAATTCCAGTTAGGTTTGTTTATTTGCTACATGGTGGCAGGTTTTTAGAAGTAGCACAACATCAACTTGTTTATATCTTTACTGTTTTCCACTAAAGTGATTAAAATGTGCTAATACAGCAGTCACCTTTAAAAGAGCAGTCGATAATGTTTTACCAGGGACTGCATTGAAAGCCTGTGAATTGATACATGGGCTATAGCTGGCATAGATTAGATAAATGGGCTGTAAGTCATCAACACTGAAAAGTAACTACACACTTGAGACAATTATTTAAAAAGATTCAAGTATTATTAATTAACCCATTGACGGCCAATTCTCAAAGACTTATAGTAACCATATACTCGCTACAGACTAAGAAGGTTGATTATCTTACTATTATTCACATAACAGTAACAGCAGTGTTTGGGGTAATGCGTTGTTTATGCAATACATTATGTAACTAGGGGTGGGAAAAAATTGTAAATTTAAACAAGTAGAATAGGGATCGAAGTTAAGATTCTGAAAAAAACAACATGTAACAGCAGTAACAGCAGTGTAAGTAACTACCCCAACACTGAACAACTTTAACTGTTAC
This sequence comes from Dysidea avara, assembly GCF_963678975.1. Taxonomy (NCBI): domain Eukaryota; kingdom Metazoa; phylum Porifera; class Demospongiae; order Dictyoceratida; family Dysideidae; genus Dysidea; species Dysidea avara. The sequence continues at coordinate 28,526,948 of NC_089278.1, read as the reverse complement.
TGTTGCATTACATTTTAGCAACTATATTACTGTTATTGCTATTTAGTGTTGCACCGATGATCGGTTGAATTATTGGTAACAGCTGATATTAGGTAGTTTTACAAGTATCAGTATCGGTTACGAAGCGGAAATAGTTTGCCAATTAACCAAAACCCACAATCAATGATTAATGATAGCAAAGAACAGGATTGTTAATTTATACTCCACCAATCAGCCATGGACGTTCCTCCTTGGCAGAGACATACATACAATAGTATACTACACAATACAATAGTATACCACACAATACAATTGCAGCAACAAAACCAGGGGCGTAGCCAGCCAGTATTTGATGGTTGGGCATAACATCAACTTACTACACACACAAGAAACACACTCACTTTATGTGAGACATTAAAGAAAAATATGAAAAGTGTATGCACACAAGGCCTACAGCTACCTATGCTATAGTGTAAACAAATGCTACTCGCATGCATGCATGCAAACATTTACTAGCTATAATGCTATTCTATTAAACTTGTAGGGCAGGCATCCACCAACGATCATCGTAGCCGAGCATCACGTGACATCAAACTGCTGAACCTACAGGAACCAACAATGTAAACAGTTCCACACATGTTTACTTCAATCAACTGGCAGTATAGCTTACAGACCAACCACCACATCGACATGTAATGCTTTTTCAAGCAAATGGCCCCAAATGAAAGCCAGGGGTGCTAACTTATGAACTATAATGAGTCTTATCACAAATATCAGCATGCCAAGAAAGTTTCATCCCAGACTTATAGTAGCCAATTTACATTTTGCATGAATTTGATGTAAACCACAACTTGATTAATCAGTACAATTATTAATCAGTACAAATTGTGCACGTGACACTTCATAATGACTTGATCTTTTCTCCATTTCCAGCTTCATTTGCATATGCCATTATTGTTATCTAGAAGGACATTTTCCCATTTTCTTTCATCAGCAGTAAGTTAGGCTATACGGTACTTTCCTTATCAAAAAAATACGTTTGACAAGTTCACTGAAATGAATTTTTTTGCTGCCAGTGCCATCCACATCGAATGCTACTGACGATTATCACTCACTGACTTAGAGATACAGTACCACAACTATAGTGTACCATGCTTCGACTCCATTTGAAATTTTGAATTTAAACCTCACCAAGGAACATGGCACATGCGTTTACACAAAGTGTAATTATAGGGACTTCCCAAGGGATTTTCCACGTAATGGATCACATGATACACCATCTAATTTGATCCCTTCTTCGAAGTCATGGTTCAACAAATGAGGTACGCATCTACGCTTTACAGTATTAAAGTAGGGTTGTTTTGTGTGCTGCTTTGAATCCTCGGCCTCACGTGAATCTTATCTTAAGCTACTTGTGATGGTTGGGCAAGAAACTGTGATAGTTGGGCAAATACCCACCCATGCCCACCCTTGGCTACGCCCCTGAACAAAACTTACATTTAATACACATGCATAACACTACAATGTAAAACAAGGGGGATTAATAGTTAACTAAGTAGATGTCCATAAACAGTATGTAAAAAGTCACCAGATCAAGTAAATAGTACAGATGGTGAACTGTTCCACTACATGGTTGCTTTACAGCAGGAAAAAATGATAATGAAAGATGAAAGTAAAGAACACAGTGAATGCAGCAGTAAGTGGTACAACATTTATTTGCTTTGACTGTTTTATAACTGTTAAGGCTTGTTTGTTTGTAAAAGTATGGCTGAAAGTCTATAGACCGTGTGTGTACTAAGGTGTGGCACTTTATTACATCATTAAAATATCACATGAATATAGTGCATCCGCCATTTCTTGAGGGAAAAAAACGTACGTGCTCTGTGGTACAATTTTTTTTTAATGCTAATGCAAAGGAATCTTACTGAAAGATAGAGTAGTGCTATTAAAAAGTAAGTTACTAGGTGAAAGTACATAACATACTTGTTCTGTGTCAAGTTATTCCACTTTGAGAAGGTTTTTGCAATACAACGCTCCATAATTTTGCTCTCACTTACCCCCAAACTTTCCCATAATCTACCCACGAAATTTCCTGTAAAATGTCCTGAAATCTGAAGTGGTAGCTACTTTTTGCTGGACCACATCTTAGCATGCATATGGTCTGTAGGCCACCCACGTAATTATTCAATCACATTTCCCAAAGGGTCAGGAATCCCACTAAAAACAGTGTTTGATAAACTGGCTTAGCTGTTTTATAACTACTTGGCTTCTTTTTCCATGAAAGGGGTTAGTGGCAATACTTTACCAAGCATTGTAAAAGTCAGCCGCCCACATGATTAATTGTATTGATTACATTATCATTACAATTTCAATTCACATGCACACATAACCTTTAGGTGATTTTCTGCTCCTCCTCTCCTTTTCTGAAGATTTAAAGAATATCGGTTAATATCAGAGTATCGTGTTTGTTGTTTTTGTACTTGTGTACATGGAGAACTACATTAGTGCAGATTTGTGTCGCGTTCTTAGGATTTATGATAAATGTGACCTGCTGAGGTCATTTATGTACATTCCTCAAATTCCATTTATTGCTTTTCTATTATCTATAGTAACTAAGGAGTAGACAACCAAAGTTCCAGCCTTTTGTCGTGTAGTTATGTCGCTAGACAGTTGGATTAGATTTATACAATGATTTACAGGTGTTTATTTAAATAATCACAACTCATGACTTAAAGATGGGCTTTTGCTCAGTCTGTTCACTATCAACTGGCAAGGTACGTATAGTATTTTCCTTGTACGTCTCTGTGCGGACGAAGAAGAAGGCCATTCCAACAATGAAGTAACAATGATAAACTTTACTTCTGCCACATTGTAAAGAAACGCCCATAACTTGTGCACTTTATGCTGTACATAAAGATTTTCTAATTCCCCATGAAAAGACAAATTTGATGATGTATAGGTTTTATTGATTCGCGCTTTGTTTCAGTGAATACTGATGCAATTGAAATGTACATAAATTTTTAATGTAGTACATGTTTTACCCGATCTATTTCAAGACGTTTTTATTGCAATGCAAAAACAGCAGGTTTTTGCTCAGTGGGTTACAAATTATAGATGTAGTAAAAACCCACTGTACGGTATATATAACTACAGTACATGCTAGAAGCATTCTCTGTGTACTGGAATGATTTTAGGAATACTTTATGGCAAAATGATCAATTATGCTAAACTCTCACACATTTAAAATGCTGCTAATATAAAGCCAGCTCAAGATACACTAATGGAGTAATCACTTGCCCTAATAAAACAGTGACCATTAGTTATGTGACTACTCTATTATTAGCTACACTAAGGAATGAAGTTTTGCTGATAGGTGGAGAGATAACAATTGCCAGAATGAAATAGTCAGATGTTTTTAAAAGTACAGTATATTATGTACTGTACCTGGATATTTTCACGGTATAGTTCATGGTATGAACTTCATCGAGATTTTTGGAAATTTAAATTTCACGAATGTCTTTTAGCCAAAGATTTTTACATTTTAAATTTCACGTAAATATCATGGTCTCTGTTACTTGATTTGAAGATTTCCATTCTCGACCACACGGCTATGAAGAGTCTATTATAATAATCATTGAGTTTTCCTTCGAGCTAGGGTTCCACTGATGCAGAAAACTACTGATCTGATACCGATGCCTAGAAGTAAATTTTTATTGATACTAATATCAATACGATTTACACACCTCTCAAGTTACTTGTATGTGACTGCTCTATTAGAATATTTTATGTACAGTGACTGTTCTGTTAGAGTATTTCGGTCTTTTTCGTACAATCATAGTAAGCAGCAATTGCTCAAGGTTTAACAATGCAATTACTGCACCCTTTATGCTAGAATAATGCTCAACAGTATATACCAAGTTTTGCTAACATACCATTAACTGGTACAGGTGTGGAATTAGTCATTTTTTAATGTTATCAGACCTGTAACCTTCTCTATTGTGTACAATAGGCCTGTGTTACATTTTATACAGGCCTGTATTATAAACTTGTAACAACATTCAAATCCTGTAGCAGGCCTGTAAAGATTCATTCATTTTGAGGTGTGGATATTTAGTCCTGTGCTAACTAATACAGGTCTGTAAACGCTGTTGCATTTTGAATCCTACAATAAAAAGTTTACTTGTTAGTATAAGATTATAAATACAAAATGAAACCTTTAACTTAATAGGAAGATGGAGTGGCAAGTTAGTCAGTATGGCATATGTATAACTGCTCTCTATACTAGAGGGAACTTGGAAATATACTAAGTAAGCTAGTTAGTAACTAAACAATACAGTAACCAGTAGCAACAGTGATCATAGCAACGAATTACATGTATGGTCCAGGCCAGTTGTACAAAATTGTTTTGCAGGATACACTGGTCCATGACTATGACAGGCCTGTAAATTAAAATTAAAAACATGCAATAGTGCTACTACCATCCTGCAGCAATCCTGTCAGGCAGTCCTACCCCAGGAATGGTACAACAGCATAATCTACAATGCAGTATTGTGAAGGCCAGCGACACTGTAACATTGACAGGCTTGCAGAAGGCTGGTAATAGGCAATAATTTTTTATAGGGATATTTACGATGATAGTTATGATGATGACGAGTGGTACGAGTGGCTATTAATCAGTATCGGAATTAATAACCAATACCGATTGAAACCAAAATGCCCAATATCTGTTCCAATTCAATACTGATCCGATTATCTGTGGAACCATACTACGGCATCTTATACTGATTGCTAAAGCATGTCTGAACCAAGTGTCACAGTAGTGGCAATCCCTGTGTGAGACACAGTCTAGTAAGTGACTGATACTAAAGCCAAACATCTTTGTACTAGTAGACTAGCATCCACTATCATCAACACAAAACATTGTGGTGATTTCTTCACTGCACACGTTGACAAGCATCATTTTCACATGATAAAATTTCATGGACTAACTGCGAAAACTGTAAAAATTACATAATGCAAAAATTTCCAGGTATAATTAGTGTATGTTGTGTCCCTGTTTAATGGTATACATTGTAGACAATAAAGACTTTTTATTTTGTGGTGGATTAAAGTGTAATTTTATATTCAATACCGACTTCTTTAAACACAAAGTGGCCTCATTATAATAGTTCAACATACAGGTGTATGCAAACATCACTAGTAGATGTGATTGTTTGAAGTGTTCGATTTGTTGTAGATCACCACATGTTGTGGTTGTGTACAGTAAATTTTATTACTTGATAGTGCAAGTGACTACCACTAGAAATTATAAATTTATTCACTTTGTACTGGTACAATGGAGTGGTGGGTGGGTGGGGCTAGTAGGTGGTCTAATTACAAAGAGAGGAGCACAATGATGGAAATTAACTGGATTGATGATTATGGTATTAGTATAGTAGAGTTTCATGTGCGTAGATAACATATGTAACCTCAATCCTGCCTACTTAGGTATGTAGGCCCTAAATATTTAGACTCTATTGTTTACTAACTACTACTAAACTATTTATGTATATCAACAAAGTACATTGTTTGTTGTTTTTTAGTTGTGTACAAGTATGTCTAATTGTGTGCTAATTTGGAAATATGTTGGACAGTAAACGAATATTGTGAAATGTGATGCTCTACATATCAATTATATGTAGTTTGGCTATACAGTGATGATATGTTAGTAATGTGTTATTCTTCATAGGATGGATGGAGTCCACTTCATTATGCTTCAATGAATGGAAACATTGATGTTGTCCAACAGCTAGCAGACAGAAGAGCAAATGTCAATCTTACTAGCAAAGTTAGTATTGTACTTACAGTACATACAGGCTGTATTTTCTCTACATGTGTAACATCGAAGCACAAATACGTACAAAGAACTGTCTTCTTGGCATATTACATATGTGACCGTCTCACCAAAAACCTGACTTGTTCGCACAAGCATGCGTATTGAGAAAAACGAAATTTAAAAATAATTCGTAAAATTACGCATACTACAAAAAAAATTATGCAAGTTTTATCGGGCCAGTACTCGACGAAGGAAGAGTCAAGTCGATTAAAATTATATATCATCTTATTCGCCCTTTCATGGAGAGTTCGAAAATCTTTGTTTCGTTTCTCTAGCTCCAACGGTATGCGTGTCACATGCATTGTTTACGATGCGATAAACGTATACAAGATTGTCATCGTTTCTTCTATCAAGCCGCCTTCATATCCATATGCGCAAGTATCTACAGGGACAATACTATACCTTGGCTGATGTTTTGATCCATGGTGAATGTTTTAAGCCAAATTGCAACGTTGTAGGATAATCCAAACGGAAGTTATGGCTGCGAATGTTAGTGCCTGTAGTTTATTTTCAGTATTGTAGCTGTACAAATTGATTACCTTGCTCTTCCTACTGTGTATTGCTATAATTCCAAAACTACACACTACAGAAGGCTGAAACTGTGGTGGTCCATTCCTTGGACACTGCTGATGTTGCTGAGTGAATTAAAAAAAATTTTTAATTGTGCGGACAAGTCAGGTTTTTGCTGAGACGGTCACATATGCTGTTGTATTACATATGTTTTCTCCATTACATTTTTCTTACACAAATTCTTTAGCTAGTACCAGTGGCTACACTTCAGTATGGAGCAATTTGTTGTGGGTCATGTAGGTCAAAGTTCATCATTCATGTTGTTATGTGAGACCAGTGATGAGAGTTTTTGTCCTTACAAACCATAGAGCACACAGAAAAGGGCCCGTTAACGTTTTCATAGAAGGGCAACATGTTTTCAGGTAAACATGGCTAGCCCTCACTGGTGTTTAATAAAGTTCATAAACTTTCATTCATAGAACAGGTGTCTATTAATCTTAAACATTTTATCACTTCTACAAACATGCAGACACACAGATGTCCTTTTGAAGACCAGATGTGCAGTGTGCACCTGGTTTAGTAATGTTTTTATGAAAAAATATATACCAAACACATGTATGTACATATACTCTGTAGAAGTATTGAATTTTACAGTTTAACACTAGTTGTGTTGTTGCACACATCCAAAATTATTATACATAGTGTTGAATTTTAAAACTCCATTGCAGGTGGTATTGTCATACAAACTTTAAACGTACAAATAGCAGTTATGTCAGCTGTTGCTTTCTGAGACGAAACCTGCCCTTCACAACTAGCTGTAATGAGTGAGCAAATTCAACCTGACTGTGCTAGGGAAACTGTTAAGTATACATGTTCCTGTGGGATATTCCAGTTCTACGTTAGAAATTCTTCCAGCTACTGTATATATTCACCAGTGTGAGCCGTTTCCAGTACTTGTACATGCAGTACAACAGAAACTTTAGTAAAAGCCTTGTCAGCAATGATGTATCATTTTGACTGCAGCTCTAGGTATTAGTAGTTAAGTTAACCACTGGTGGTTTCTGACCTTATCTTCATCCCACAAGGGATCTTTGGGATAACAAATATTTCGTGCTGGGACAATTGTACCTCTATCTTCCACACCTGATACTATATGGCAATCTATGGCTATTATTTACTGTTTTGGTAATTCTTTGGGCTCTTGCAACATTAATGTCTCATATATTTGTTTGGTCCTTAGTTGCTTCATATGAATGATACTACAATGTACTCTTGGACGTTTTTAAATCATACGGTTTACTGAAATTATTTTCCGAAAAGTTTGTATGTATGTGTGTATGTATGTATATATGTTTGTTTGTATATTTGTTTGTCTTTCCACACCCAAGTGAGCAAAACTTTGTTCGCTAAAAACGGCCTCTATGTGAGAAATAAAACCCATATAGAATAGGAAGCTATTGTTTAAGGGCAGCTAATACTTGCTGGTTTGAAATACAGGTGAAGCAAGAATATAAGGACATGGTGAAGGCCTTTCCCCAATAAGCTCTACGGACATCAAGTAGCCGAAAAACAACACAGCTGGCCTCCTAGGCTATTGAGTATGACGAATTCCTTCGAGTTGAAAAGGGGACATGCCCATACATATACGAATGAAAATGAAAAACAGCTTTGAGGCTTTTCCCAGAGAACTTATGTAAGAAAATGCTATAGACAAACTATTAAACAGTTAAGAAGATAGTTCTGTGCATTAGTAGTGCGTTAAAGTGGTTTGTTCGAGCTATGCCTGCTTAGCAGTGTTTAACAACGTAATTACAGAATTAGAAAATATTTATGAATTACATAATACAAATTACTAAGTTACTGTGATGGTTCAATTTTTTATGTAGCAACAAGCCAAAATAAATATTAGTTTAGTACACTATTAACCCTTAAACGCGCAAAGGCCATTATAGTGGCCCTCACGCATGGCAGTAAACAAAGCGCTGTAACTTCCGAACCATTGTCCCTATGGCTACGCAACTGCCATCATTTAATTCGTGATGTAATAGCGAATGAAATGATATGTAGGGTTTTACCCTACACTGAAACGCAGGGCCAAAACTCGCCATGAAACTAACTTTTTACGAAATGAACACGTAAAACTGTTTACATACCTTTGGAAAAAGACTCGTATCTCCTTCCCAGTTCATTCTATTGTTCTGCAATAAACGCCGATCGATTCGCCATTCAATTATGCCTCAGGCCATATATGGGTCACGTGACTCAGCCAATTACAAATATGGCTGCCACCAGAAGGAATACGAAATCGCGAAAAGTCAAGACGCTGTTCTTCATCGCTTCATAACAAGTGAGCGCCTGTTGTTACAGTGGTTATTTAAACTTCCCCTGATAGCCTATTGAATAAACTTTCTGTTTATATAAGGTGTTAGGCTAATTCAGTTTAGCAAACTCTTCAATATAAAACCAATTTTGGTAAACACGCATTTCTCAAAACCTGCGTGCGCGTTTAAGGGTTAATAGGCACATGTCTATTATGCTGGCGTAATTTTGGCCATTATAGGTAGGGAAAAGAATTGAGGAATATTCTGGAATAATTGGAGGAGTTCTAGGAATAATTAGTGTAAAATTATCAGTTTCTCTTAGTGCAAGCATAAAAATGGTTGAAAAGATTGAGATACTCTAATAGAACAGTCAGTTATTCTAAAAGAGCAGTCAGTTTCGAGTCCATAATTATAATATAGCAGTCACGTATGTAGAAACTTATGTAGAAACTCGTAACTAATTTGCTTGTTCTTGCACAAATTCCAAGAGTAATTTTGGGAATAATAGGTGAATTCAGGAATATTTTTGGGAATAGTAGGTGAATAAAAAAGAACTGCCAGAAAGAATAGTAGGAAGATTTTGGAGCATAGCAGACTTAAGCCTAACTGTAATTAATTACAGTTCTTCCGGGAAGGTAAACTTTGGTTTAAGGCGGTTAATGTATGCCGGTTTGAAATATGGGTAAAGCGAGTTTATAAGAATGCCTTGAAGGCTTTTCCCAATGGGCTCTACAGAAGTCACACAGCCAAAAAACAATGCAGCTAGCCTCCTAGTCTACTGGGTAAAACCATTTCTTTTGAGTTGAAATGGAGGCATGCCCATACATACGTGAACAAAACAAATAACTTACATACGCGAATAATTCACAGTTTGTTCAAGGTACGCTTCCTTAGCAGTGCTTAGCAACAGAATTACAAAATATTACATCAATTACAAAATACAAATTAGGTACTATGATTCAATTGTGTATGTAGCAACAAAGCAAACCCAATATAAATATTAGTTTAGTATACTATTAATTAATTCCAGTTAGGTTTGTTTATTTGCTACATGGTGCCAGGTTTTTAGAAGTAGCACAACATCAACTTGTTTATATCTTTACTGTTTTCCACTAAAGTGATTAAAATGTGCTAATACAGCAGTCACCTTTAAAAGAGCAGTCGATAATGTTTTACCAGGGACTGCATTGAAAGCCTGTGAATTGATACATGGGCTATAGCTGGCATAGATTAGGTATATGGGCTGTAAGTCATCAACACTGAAAAAGTAACTACTCCCTTGAGACAATTATTTAGAAAGATTCGAGTATTATTAATTAACCCATTGACGGCCAATTCTCAAAGACTTATAGTAACCATATACTCGCTACAGACTAAGAAGTTTGATTATCTTACTATTTTTCACATAACAGTAACAGCAGTGTTTGGGGTAATGCGTTGTTTATGCAATACATTATGTAACTAGGGGTCGCAAAAAATTGTAAATTTAAACAAGTAGAATAGGGATCGAAGTTAAGATTCTGAAGAAAAAAAAACATGTAACAGCAGTAACAGCAGTGTAAGTAACTACCCCAACATTGAATAACTTTAACTATTACTGTTACTGTTGCATTACATTTTAGCAACTATATTACTGTTATTGCTATTTAGTGTTGCACCAATAATCGGTTGAATTATTGGTAACAGCTGATATTAGGTAGTTTTACAAGTATCAGTATCGGTTACGAAGCGGAAATAGTTTGCCAATTAACCGAAACCCACAATCAATGATTAATGATAGCAAAGAACAGGATTGTTAATTTATACTCCACCAATCAGCCATGGACGTTCCTCCTTGGCAGAGACATACATACAATAGTATACTACACAATACAATAGTATACCACACAATACAATTGCAGCAACAAAACCAGGGGCGTAGCCAGCCAATATTTGATGGTTGGGCATAACATCAACTTACTACACACACAAGAAACACACTTTCATGTGAGACATTAAAGAAAAATATGAAAAGTGTATGCACACAAGGCCTACAGCTACCTATGCTATAGTGTAAACAAATGCTACTCGCATGCATGCATGCAAACATTTACTAGCTATAATGTTATTCTATTAAACTTGTAGGGCAGGCATCCACCAACGATCATCGTAGCCGAGCATCACGTGACATCAAACTGCTGAACCTACAGGAACCAACAATGTAAACAGTTCCACACATGTTTACTTCAATCAACTGGCAGTATAGCTTACAGACCAACCACCACATCAACATGTAATGCTTTTTCAAGCAAACGCCACATGGCCCCAAATGAAAGCCAGGGGTGCTAACTTATGAACTATAATGAGTCTTATCACAAATATCAGCATGCCAAGAAAGTTTCGTCCCAGACTTATAGTAGCCAATTTACATTTTGCATGAATTTGATGTAAACCACAACTCGATTAATCAGTACAATTATTAATCAGTACAAATTGTGCACGTGACACTTCATAATGACTTGACCTTTTCTCCATTTCCAGCTTCATTTGTATATGCCATTATTGTTATCTAGAAGAGTACATTTTCCCATTTTCTTTCATCAGCAGTAAGTTAGGCTATACGGTACTTTCCTTATCAAAAAAATACGCTTGACAAGTTCACTGAAACGAATTTTTTTGCTGCCAGTGCCATCCACACCGAATCCTACTGACGATTATCACTCACTGACTTAGAGATACAGTACCACAACTATAGTGTACCACGCTTCGACTCCATTTGAAATTTTGAATTTAAACCTCACCAAGGAACATGGCACATGCGTTTACACGAAGTGTAATTATAGGTACTTCCCAAGGGATTTTCCATGTAATGGATCACATGATACACCATCTAATTCGATCCCTTCTTCGAAGTCATGGTTCAACAAATGAGGTATGCATCTACGCTTTACAGTATTAAAGTAGGGTTGTTTTGTGTGCTGCTGTGAATCCTCGGCCTCGCGTGAATCTTATCTTAAGGTACTTGTGATGGTTGGGCAAAAATTTGTGATGGTTGGGCAAGAAACTGTGATAGTTGGGCAAATACCCACCCATGCCCACCCTTGGCTACACCCCTGAACAAAACTTATATTTAATGCACATGCATAACACTACAATGTAAAACAAGGGGGATTAATAGTTAACTAAGTAGATGTCCATAAACAGTATGTGAAAAGTCACCAGACCAAGTTAATAGTACAGATGATGAACTGTTCCACTACATGGTTGCTTTACAGTGGGAAAAATTGATAACAAAAGATGAAAGTAAAGAACGCAGTGAATGCAGCAGTAAGTGGTAGAACATTTATTTGCTTTGACTGTTTTATAACTGTTAAGGCTTGTTTGTTTGTAAAAGTATGGCTGAAAGTCTGTAGACCGTGTGTGTGCTAAGGTGTGGCACTTTATTACATCATTAAAATATCACATGAATATAGTGCATCCACTATTTCTTGAGGGAATAAAAAACGTACGTGCTCTGTGGTACAAATTTTTTTTAATGCTAATGCGAAGGAATCTTACTGAAAGATAGACTAGTGCTATTAAAAAGTAAGTTACTAGATGAAAGTACATAACATACTTGTGAGTTATTCCACTTAGAGAAGGTTTTTGCAATACAACGCTCCATAATTTTGCCATCACTTACCCCCAAACTTTCCCATAATCTACCCACGAAATTTCCTGTAAAATGTCCTGAAATCTGAAGTGGTAGCAACGTTTTGCTGGACCACATCTTAGCATGCATATGGTCTGTCGGCCACCCACGCAATTAGTCATTATATTTCACCAAGGGTCTGGAATCGCACTAAAACAGTGTTTGATACACTGGCTTAGCTGTTTTATAACTGCTTGGCTTCTTTTTCCATGAAAGGGGTTAGTGGCAAAACTTTATCAAAAATTGTAAAAGTCGGCCGCCCACATGATTAATTGTATTGATTACATTATCATTACAATTTCAATTCACACACATAACCGTTAGGTGATTATCTGCTCCTGTTCTGAAGATTTAAAGAATATCGGTTAATATCAGAGTATTGATTACAAGAATAGACAAATAATCGGTATCAGTACAACAATATTGTATGTGAAAAATGCAAATCAGTGCAACGCTATTGTTATTTACATATCCTTTACCAACATGTGGCTGCACCTATACCCACAAGTGGCACTACCTTTGCTCACTACACTTGTGGCTGTACCTTTACCCACACATAGTTGTGCCTTTAACCACGGAGAAAAATGTGTGGCACCACACAAAAAAATGCCACTTGTGTGGGAAATTATAAGTAGCCTGTACTGTACTGTAATTTTGCACACATGATTATTTAGGTTAAGTACACACAGTACCATACAGCGGGTTACATGTATTATACGTGTGACATCCATTTAACTCACAATCGTTTCTGCTGGCAGACTGATTTTTGCAAAGATAAACCTTCTACTGTATGTTCTTAATACGTTTTCGTAACTTTTTGCCAGATCCGTAGATTTATAGAGAAATTGTTGTTGTCTCACAGATTTTTCCATCGCAGAAATTAATGCTGGAGGCTATTTTAATGGCGGATTTAAACCTCACAGCAATAATCTGCTGTACAGTATACTTATACTAGACACCTGTTTGTTTCGTATAGTTGAAATTGCTTCTAAAAGCTCACGCTATGTAATTTGGAAGCAGAAGAGTCCACTTGATGCTTTGCCAGCAATGTGTCTAGCAACTGCTTGACCACCTGTAATAATATGATAGCTGCACCCTACTCCTACAAGGATTCCGTTTCCTTCACAAAAACAAATGTACTAATTGACTGAGAAATGGTATTCAAATCACTTGAATAATTAGGCAGGCATGAATAATGCTCTCCTAGCAGGAACTCCTTGTGGTCATTTATAAGTGCTCATGCTTAACTATCTTAGTAAATTTGACCAAAAAATCCATTCAAAAATTTATTTTGTGCATGCACCTACTTACAAGACTCTACTGTATTTACTTTCTTCTTTTTAGACACTTATGTTAATGCTTAAATGTGCACAGAATCATTAAAGAGATTTTCCGCTGGGTGATCTAATGTCTATGTACATAGTCCCATTACAACTGAGTGGCAATTATAAAAAAGTAGTTATACTGACTGATTTATTACAATATTCAATCGTTTAATATTCGTCCATACCTTTTTCACTGAGAATTACATACAGTAAATCATTTAGTTATCATAATGAGAAACCACTGCTAATACTTTCTGATTCAGAAAACTGTGTAATGATTCTACTATTATATAAACTAAAGCATCCTAAATCCATTTGAATCCCTCCTGGCTAAGTACCATGTGATGGAGACATATTACATACTTGATCTGAAATAACTTGTGGTATGTATACATGTTATTTGTAATTGGAAGGAATAAACATTCACTTGTGTCATTGTATCATATGTGTAGGATGGTTATACTCCCCTAAGAACAGCAATGGTGATGGATAAGAGTTCAGTTGTGTGGTATTTTGTGAAGAAACACAACATGGATATCTCACAATATAGTCAGGTGAGAATGTATTCCAAACAAATCACATGAACTATTACATATGTACTACATCCTAACTAGCTCCCATATTACATTTGGTGGGTTATCTTGTGTATAGTTTTATTTACTACACAAAATGTTTGTATGACCCCTTCATCTTTAAAGCAACGTTATAGTCTGCACCAATTACACCAACACAATTATACATAAGTGCAATGGGTAGGCAAACACATTGAGCGTAATGCCAACATAATAGGTGCATTTTGTGTATTTCGTATCAGGAGCTGCAAATTCTGCACAGTTTGTATATACCAAATTAATAAATGGGCACATAAAATAAAATATCACATTTTGCTATATGGTCTCTTGTTAAGGGAAAAGTGAAGATGCTCTAATAAAACAGTCACCACATGTGGATATATAGCATAGAGGTACATTAGATACCACAGTGGTCAAGATACAATTATAGCAGTGGAATTATGGGGTACTGATGAAACCCGGAATGGAACGGAATCAATAGGGGCACGCGCCAAGTTTAAAAAAATGGTTTTAACAGATTGTGCACTGTTTCCAACCTCCACAAAATAACTAGAATTGTGCTAGAATTAGTTTGCTTCTGTTATAGACATGCTAGAAGTCATTTGCTCGATGGCTCTATTTAATGCCCACAGCAAGAATGCATTGCACAGTTGTCTCAGCTGAACAACGATCATTTAGCTAAGCTGTTAAACTATTTTTTTGTAAGCACTGTTATCGTAACATACTGCAGTTTGCTAACTGTCATAAATCGCTGCCAATAATGGTAGAATTATAGTCCCTTCAGAAAACCAGCGACACTTGTACTAAAAAGGCTTAAATACTGCTACAACATGAAAATACTACTGTAGTTTACCTTTTGGAATGGTAAGGAAGTACTTTTACATCAGGATTAAACTAAACTGAATGGATTTTATTTATTCACACCTTGTCATGTGGTGAGCATTTATTAGAACTTTCAAGCGAACGATTACTAGCATACCTATAAACAGAAACAAATTAATTCTAGCACAATTCTAGTTATTGTGTGACAGTTGGAAACTGCACAATCTGTTTAAAATGATTTTAAGCTTGGCGTGTGCCCTGATTGATTCCAGCCAATCTGTTCCGTTCCATTCCGGCTTTCATTACTACCCGGCATTATGGGCCAAACCTGAGCACACTTGAAGCATAATAATCTCCCAAGGTTATTGTGGACCTTATTATCAAAATAATTGCAACTATCACAATATTGACACAATTCAAATTCAAGCACCCTATACGTATATCTGTATGGGTGAAGTTGTTTACTATCACAAGGAGGTTGGAAAAACCAGCTTGACTTATGAAGATGCCTAGTCTTGTCTTGGGGTCTGGTGACGTGCAATAGAAACACTTGACTGTAACTAAAGGCAAAGCCTTACAACATCTACATATATTACATTACATAATTATGCGGCATTAGCCAAATCTTTATTGATGATGGGGTGCTGCTTAGGACCCATAATGCTATACTAAAGAAGCATTGGTAGACTAGGAAGACAGTAATAAGGAACAAAATGCGTTCTTGTCATGTTAAAGTATAGGAATATGTAAATAACATCAGAGGTGTTGTCAATGATGATTGTTGATCGATGAATTTCTTTGTAATGTATGTCACTGAGAGTTTGTATTGTGGTTCAACAGACCCTTGTGGTCTGGGGGTGAGGCTAGGAGATGCCACTGATTGCTAACCAAAGAAAGCTTATAAATCAAATGAATCATAAATGACTATTATAGCTAGTAATCAATTTATAAAGGCTTGCACCACAATAGTTACTCCATATACAAACTGATTTTCAAGTTATTCCATTAAGTAGTTTACCCTGTAGGCGTGACAACATATTGCCTTTGGATTTTTGAGAAATCACGCATAACTCTCTTGTTCTGTCTATGAAAAGCCAGACTGTTTATCCCACAAGTGTCAGTAGTGCTGATCCAGTTGGTATGCTACCACCTGGATCACTTGTAATATAAAAGGTACACAAAAGATTTTACTGTGATTTAATATCGTACACTAATCAGATTATATTAGTACTTTTTATAAGCCTTTTCCATAATGATGTCACATTGGTTTTCTATTTGGGGTACTCTTATATTTTCGAGTATTGCGTCCTATGATAACAAGTTTTTCATGAACCATTTATTGTTAATAAAGGATGATATTGAAGCGAAATTACCAGGTATGGTTACAACTTATATAAAGGATTGTTATTTCTACTCAATCTTCAAAACCAGCTGAAATTTTTAAAACCCACGTAAATGATTTTATTCTGCTGTGTTATACCCATACCTGTTAGTTTTAGCTCAATATCTTCTTCCTGGATCACACAAACAATCGATCTTCATTTGCCACCCAATATCACCTGTACTTGAAAAGATTAGAGTCCCTCAAATAGAGGTCGCCATTTTTTCTTCTGACTTCATTATGGAAAAGGCTTATTGATATGCTTTGGTTCTAACTGTAGTTGAAAGTTCCAAATTTTTGTGAACCTGTTTGATAACATTTTTTTGTAAAATAAAGTTTATTATGACTGGTTAACCCACGCATACCACATCAAAAGGCATTGCATGCCCCAGCTATCAATTATTGTCTGAAAAGCGAAATATCCGTAATGCTTCGTTGTCAGCTATGTTCAACCCATTATACAGCATTATGAATCAAGAACTGTTCAAAACAATACTTCTGCAATCACTATAAAAAATACAGACAATTTCCGTTATGAAGAAAAGCCATCATGTGCCGCCCAGAGAAATTAAGGGGCCCAGGGCAAAGAATTAAAGTGGGGCCCCAGAGGCAAGGAAGGAGGTTTCCATTCTGAATCACAACTTTACCCAAGCTGTAAGTTGAAGACCAAAAAAAAAAAAAAGAAATGGTCATAACCTACTAACAAAGACAATAACTACCCCTCACCAACCATATCGCTTGCTACACTGCTCCTTTGTAGAATACTGTGACTGCTCTATTAGAATATTTAGATCTGACTGCTCTATTAGAGTATATCGAACTTTTAAACAGGTATTAAAAGGGGCCCGGGGCAAAATGTCCCAGTTCCCCCCCTGTAGGCGGCCCTGCCACCACATCAACACCTTTTGCTGTCAGCAAAGATGAATGGGACACAAAGTAGGACACTGGTAAGTCTATGAAGAATGCATGTCCAGCTGAAACGACATTGAGCAGTGAAAAAATTAAGCCTGTAACCTGAGTAGTTATTGAGTTATGCTTGTCTAAAGGCATCAGTCAGTCTGTCTGTCAGTCAATCAGTCAGTCAGTGACTACAGCTGTAGCGATAATC
Source organism: Dysidea avara (assembly GCF_963678975.1). NCBI lineage: Eukaryota > Metazoa > Porifera > Demospongiae > Dictyoceratida > Dysideidae > Dysidea > Dysidea avara. Next base: position 28,509,385 of record NC_089278.1, on the reverse strand, counting down.
GGATGAGCCAAAATATTAGCCACCGATATGGCATTTTTAACCAATATCGGTATTGGTACAGACCAGTAAGAGGACCGATATCGCTACTGATATTTATATAGCAATAGTTTGTACATACACGGATTATATATTGGCTGCTGTTTAGTGGCAGTGGCTTATTGATCCCTGTACAGCAAATGCTAAGCTATGTGAAGCCATACAAATACACATGATTCTAGTGTTTGTTGCTGGAAAGATTGTCAGTCTCAAATGAAGCAGTTATATAGTAACTTTGTAATACGTATATAAGAACAGTCACAGGATAACCAAGGAAACCTACTGTGCCAGCCTTTGCATAAGCCAATAAAATGTGGACTAATGCAGAAATATTTGTTAAACGCTTCATGGGAGTATGCATAAAAATGTTTGTGGGTGCTTAATTGTCTGGATTGCACAATAGAAACTAGGGCTGAGCGATACTGCCATTTTAGTATCATGATCGATACTAAAGCCACTATTCACGATACTGAATAGTTCATGATACTTACTAATATGTCAATCATAACTGGTGCCACATAGTGTATTGCTCAGTATTCCTGCAAGAACTCTTCAAAAGTAGCATCAAACTAGCCACTGTCAACCTTGTTTACAGTAACAGTTATTGTAACACATACTTTGAAGTTATGTTATAGTGTTCACACCTCTCTGCAGGGGTAACCAGGTTATGACTTATAAAGATTCTTGAGCCTAGTACAGCATAACAAATGGATTTTAATGACAGTAATGTACAGGCATGGTATCACGATAGTTAATAACAAAATATCGCAATATCGATACTTTCAAAATATCGCGATATATCGCTAAAACGGTAGTATCGCTCAGCCCTAATAGAAACCCAAGCCACTATCACCACAGGCATAGGGTGAGCAATGAATATATCCGCATGTTGTTGTAGAGCAGGTAAATGTACACTTTTGCATAGATTATCTATGACTTTTGTTTGTAATGCAAATGTTGGATCGACTATCGGTTATCAGCTTTTTTGTGGTATCCATATCGGATATTAGTACATGCCAAAAACCCATATCGGTACAGCTCTATCAGTGACTAGAAAATTCTGTTTAGTAATTTTGTAGTTTTTTTAAAATTCCATAGCAACCTTTTGAAAGCATTTCAGGTTGATCTGGAGGCTTGTTAATTGGGCTTAGTTTTACCTAACCAATACTGCCTCATTGTTATCAGGGAAGAGTTATCACGGAAAAGTGAGGTGGTTTTTTGTGTGATGCTTTTCATGGGCCATGACCTTTGTGATTCCTACTATACAGTACTATCATACTTTATGTATATGTTAACGCATTGCCGTGAGTGCTATATGAAAAATAAAGTATAAGGCACATAGCTAAGATTATAATAAAGCATGAGGTGAAGCTGAGTGTTTTATTAGCATTGAGGCCAAGCGCCAAGTGCTTTATTTTTCATATAGCATGAGTGAGGCAATGCTTTAAATAATTTATGGAACTTTCTAGTTGTGTAGCTTCACCATACACTAGGACTCATAATTAACACATGTTGCACAGACTATTAGCAGCCTGAATGCACACAAACTAGTTTAACAAAGTAACTCACGCATAGTTCACCATATTTTGGCATAGTAAATGTTCATCACATATTTTGGCAGGTTGTAGTCAAAACCCACAATTGATTCTATCATGAAGTATTTCCGTGATATCTCCAGGACTTGTCCGTTTACATTAACAAACATAACAACAATTTTACCTTCTCCCACCCATCATCGAAGCATTTAGGTATGTCTATATAAGCAATCCAGTGGTAGAACTCGCATTGGCTGGGGTGATTGATTACTCAGCCCGGCGAGGCTATCAGCCTTCACCGGTTTGGGTGATTAGTCGTACTAGCATGAGTATTGCAAGCTATTAACCTGCACTAAAGCACGTGGGAAACTGTGTTTTATTGCCCACTCTTGCCCACTCTTTGTGGGCAATAAAGCACTGTTTGCCCTAATGTGTACTTTATTTAAAGTGCACTTTTTGTTTGATCTTGCCCACACAAAGTTCTATAAGATAAATTAGTGCATTTTTTTGCATGTTGCAGTGCATGAGATAGGCTTGTTTGCTGGTATAAGGAGGCCGTAATACTAATTGACAAGGGCACTGTTGACATGTGTAAATATGTAACTGCAACAAGAAGCAGCTTTGCAATCATACTGGTATATGACCCAACCCTAACAAACTAGAATTTTTTAGAATATCACTCAATAACATATTTATAAGCACTTTCAAATTCAAGAGGCCTAACAAGTTATAGTTAACCTTTGTTATTCTATAGCAAACTATTTAGCAATTGTCCATTTCTTTGATAATAGTTACCCTTAAGCAACTTAAAACACATACACAATTACATTATAATTATCAAGACATACTACAATAGTGTGTTGTGTGGCCAAATATAGCCAGTCTGGGCATGTGACAAACAAGCGTGTATTTTAGAGGAATCGAAAAACACTGTTTGGTTATCGCCTGCCCGGTAAGCCCCAAAACTCGCCTGCAGAGCTTATTACGACAGAACTGCTTCGAGACTCAATGATTTAAGATTCCAATCAATGATTTAAAACAGCATAAACTTTATACTAGAACATCAGGTGACTACATTACAACATCAGACTATGTTACATCATCAGGTGACTACATTAATTGATGTTTACATGTACAATAACAATAAACTCAGTAAAGTCAGGTGCTGCTGCTAACGTTAGATAAGCTTTGTTACATATTCCCTCCAATGATTAAACTCGACCCTGAGCTTTGGTTGTCATTTGATTTCCAGCTCCGTAAGTTGCATGGAGACGTTCTTGAGTCATCTTGAGGAACCAATGATGGTCTGGTTGTGGCTCTTGGTGCTAACATGCGCTTCCTACATTTCTTCTTTGAAGGTACTGTTTCAGCTGGTTCACCAGTTACCTCTTATTGTGGTTGACTCATAAATTTCTCTACCCACTTGGGTGGTTGTCCAGGTTTAGATCTTTTACTTCCATACCAATAGTATGCACAAGGAAATGACAATGGACAGTTCTCGACTCTCATTTGGTGAACCTGTAATGGTGCATGATCTGAGAAATACACTTTAACAATGGTTACATCTGGGTTACATCTGGGTCGTTCCTTGAAATAACTTGAAAAGGGACACACCACGGCCGAGACAGTTAGACTGGCAAATTATGCAAAAACATTCAGTCCCTAACTTTGTACCTTGGGTTGGTAGCTACCTTGTCATATTGATGTTTGTATTTATGCTGACCTTCCCAATTTTCCTTTGCTGCCATAGTCCTTGCCGAAGAAAGCATTTCAACTAATTGTTCTCGATAATCACTGATATCAACCAGCTGATGTGAAGTGGTTGGCACTAGTGCTAATTCAGTTGGGAGAATGGCAGTCAAAGCCGAACAATAAATAAGAAGGCTTCTCACCTGTGGAACTATGGGGTGTCTTACGATAGGCCCATAAAGCCCCTGGAAGGTAAGTGTCCCATTGAGATTCATACTTAGCTGCCTGTTTATGAGTTTCTGCAGCATTGCTTTAATGTTCTATTTAGCCTCTCAACCATGCCATCACACTATGCAATTGTGTTCAACTTTTTAATTCCTAGTAGCCTACAAACATCCTGCATTAAAATCGATGCAAAATCTTAATGAGCCACCACGCTTCTTTACTAACACTACTAGGCTTGCCCATGGACTCTTTGATGCCTGTATGACTTCCTCTTACATCTTGCTCAGCTATACAGCAATCTCCTCTCGAGCTGCGAATGGAACTCATTGTGTCGCTTGCTTGATAGAAGTCGCACCATTAGGTTATGTTGAGTCTACCAAACTGGTCTCTCCTCTTTCTCCTTCAGCAATTGAAAATATGTGATGATACTCCTTTAGGGTGGCAAGTAGTTTGTCCACTTCTGCCAAAGACAATACCTCGGAGAATTAGAAGAACATTTCACCTGTTTCTTTATTTCTTGCTTCCTCCAGTGAATGTGCTCATTTGAGAAAGTTCGAACATTCATCACAATCCTTCCCCTCAGAATGATGACTACCAATCTCATCTGCCTTGGCATGAATTAAATCAACTTTAGCAGCCTTCCCCAAATACATACCTTCCTTTAGCACCTGAGTACACAAGCTAGTGTTAAACACAATAATTGGTACACTATTACTTCCATCATTCCTTATTAGACGATCGTTTACCATAGGTGTCATGACGGGACTGGTCAAGTTCTAACATATGGTAAGTAGTATTAGTTGACTCCTTAACTTCCACCTGAACCAAGGCCGAACTATCAGCAGGTAAGCGAACAGTCTGGATAAGACTGATCCTGGCTTTCTTGTTGTTTTTCTTCTTCACCTTATTCTGATCTGTAGCTGGAAGAACTGATTGGACATCAGGATGGTAAGTAGCAATATTTAGCTTACAACACACATTTTCAGACAGTAGTAATGCATCAGTTGCATCTAACATATACACTCTTTCACACATTCACTTCTCACCAAATTTGACCTGTAAGTCCAGTTGTCCATCCAACTTCAATGGTTGGTGCCCATAACTACAAGTGGTTGTATCAGGTGGTTTAAACTGCTCCCTTTTAATTCCACAAGCTGTAACAATTTCTTGGAATGCAGTTCCACTAAGTATCGTGATGTCGGAGCCAGTATCTATAATTCCTCTGATTGGTAGTCCCTCAATCTGTACCTCAATGCTCTTAGGAGTACCAGTAGTAGTCTGCATAACTTTCTTGTCTTGGACTGTGGACACTGAGGCCTCAATGGGTGGGAACAAGGAATCAACTATCTTTAAAAAATTGTTCGTAGATATCTCTATGGGCTTGTCTTCAGTTCTGACTAGCCAGTTTTTCCTTCCGCGACTCACTCTTGTTAGCTTTCCGATCATGAGCAAGGTGATCAGGACTATCACATACGTAACATCTAACCTGCCTTTGAAATGGAGTTTTTTTTCTTGTCATCCCTTTTTGTTCCTGAATCCTGCCGTTTACTATTTTTCTTAGTCTGTGGGTATGAAAACTGGGTAGAAAACTCTTTAGTATACTGTTTTTTTTTGCTTCAATTCTGCAAGCCATCTCTCTCTTCATTTTTTGCAGCTATGCAAAGCTCTTTATAGCTTTGGGCTCCGGAGATGACTGGAGCTTTACTAACGAGATCAGTTTGCAGGCCATCCTGTAGTCTACCATACAGTAACACATCTCTAATTTCTGTCAATCCAGAAATAGCTGACTTGTAAGTATCACGTTCGGTTTGACTCACCAGATTCCACTCAAGTAAAGCTCTACCACTCAAATATCCAGCCAACTGCATAAGCGCTTCACTATCAGTCCAGTTATTCTTTCCAATGTTGATAGCCAATCATCAAAATGGGTTTGAGCATTTTCCCCAGTGAAATTATCTATTGGATGCGCTTTACCTTGACGCTGCACTAAAGTGTCACTCAGTGAGACTGGGTGGGCTGCTTGTGTTACTGACAGGCTGCTAGAAACAGCAGTACTCATGTACAACCCAGGGCATGGCACATTCCAAACATGGGGCATCATTGTAGACACAGTCCTTACAGGATTACTAGAGACAATTCTAGGTAGCCCTGTATGAAATAACACAGAAGGTAAAACAACTTAAGGGGGGTACCTGTACAGGTGGTCCTGACTCCATTGTTGGCGGCATATGAGACTGCCTATAGTAAGTAGCTTTGATGATGTTGTGACTCCATTGCTGGCAGGCTTGTCAACAGCAGTGGATACATGTTGAGAAAGAACTGGAACAGTTTGATTGGGCAAAAAGGTGTTTCTGTGGAGATCAATAGTAGAGGAGAGTAAGAGTCTGTCTGCTCAGTTGCAAGCAACGTAGTCACAGCACTCTTCATTCCTGTCTGTTTCTTTAGAGACTCTGGTTCATTGTCCCTCTCCCACAAAGCATAGTCAAGCTCACGGATCTGATCACACATGTCTTTCCACAACTCCTTAATTCTAACCTTAGCCTGTAGAAGTTCATGTTTAGGACGTTCCTCTTCGGAACCTGAAGAATATTTTCGTAACTGTTCACATTCCAAAACTAACTTGGTCATTTTTCCTCAGTTCCAGCAAGAAATTCTGTAGGCTGCTGGTTCTCAAGAGCCAACTTTGTCCCTCTCACCTCAGTCTCAGAAACTATCTTGGTCAACTGCTAATTCTTAAGGGCCAGCTCTCCTCAGTGTCTGAAAGCAAACACTTACACTCCATTAAAGCTAACCTCTGTTTCTCTGATAACTGTCTTAAGTGAGCAAATCTCGGCATTCTCCAAGGTTTCATGTAATCCTGTGTCAGTAGGTTCATCCAACACACTCTCTCTCTTGAGCTTGCCAATGAGGGACTAGAACTAGCAGGAGCTAAAGTTGGGCGTTCATCTGGCACTGAAACTTCCAAGGAATGCTCCACCTTCATCATGTAGCTTCTAACCTCTGTAGTCCACTTGAAATTTCTTTGATTACTAGTTGCACATTTGCAGGATCCCTCTCCAGTTCCCTTAATTTCCCTTCCACCATGACTTGAAGGTCAGGGCTGGTTCCAGTGACAGGTAAATCTAAAGATTGAGCCAATAAATGCCATAGTTCAATGCTAATATGCCTAGAACTCAGAGGATAAGCTTCTCTACAACATGAAAGTTCCATTTCTGTCCTAAACTTAATTGACAAATGTCCACTATGGCCAATTTATGGACTAATCTAAAGCCTTATTACTCACTGTCTGTAAGGGAGTCCGCTCCAGCAAAGTAAGTGAAGTCTTGTCCATTCACTCCTATCTTGGTAGGACCTCCACTGTAAGGGTTTTCGCCTGCCCCCACCAAAGTAAGTGGAGTCTTGTCAATTCACTCCTATCTTGGTAGGACCTCTGCTGTAAGGGTTTTCGCCTGCCTGGTAAGCCCCAAAAGTTGCCTGCAGAGCTTATCACGACAGAATTACTTCAAGACTTAATGATTTAAGATTCTAATGATTTAAAACAGCATACACCTTTTATACTAGAACATCAGGTGACTACATTACATCACATGACTATGTTACATCATCAGGTGACTATATTAATTAATATTTACATGTACAATAACAATAAACTCAGTAAAGTCAGGTGCTGCTGCTAAAGTTAGATCAGTTTTGTTACATATCTGTAGCTTGACAGTGTCTGAATTAACCCATGTTTTGTTGTGGAAACTTTATTGGCATAGGATATTTCAACTAGGGCTGAGACAAATATTGAAATTTGTCTTTGAATATTCACTAATAAAATGTTCGAACATTCGAAACTTCAGTGTTAACTATACAAGTTACAGGTTTTCTTGCATTTATACACATCCTTCTGAAGTTTTATCTTTCTAATCCCCACATTTGGAAAGTGCATAGCAGCAGTACCGAATTATGCAATTGATTGATTGTGAAATGGGTGTTTCTGCTATATTGCGATCATGCATAGGTAAACACACACTAAGGGCTAAAAGGATATTTTCCATGCACTACTTATCACTTTATAAGCTGTACAAGGCTACAACTACAGTAGCAAGCTAAACTTCGATAGCTTAAAAGTAAGCGTGACACATGAAGATCAATTGCAAAGAGACAAACATCGATCACACAAGATAAATATGTAGTTGCAATAAAGATAATGGCATTTATTTGTAATTCTTTCATAGGCTTTGAGTGCATTACGAAGCTTCGAAGGATACTTTTATAATTTGAAGTTTACATAACCTTCGAACCCACGAAACATTCAAAGCTTTGTCCCAGCCCTAATTCCAACCAATCCAGTAACAATGGAAAACTCATGTGATTCTGATTATAAACACTAGTATATTAAAAATTATAAATTTAAAAAATGAAGTAGGGATCCAAGCGATAAAAGTGCCTCATAGACCCTCAGAATTGTATGTCCCTTAAGCGATGAACAATGGTAGCTATTACAGCATAATCCCTAACTACTTTGGCATTGAACACAAAATAATTGTTAAACCATGCCAAAGTAGGGATTTCCCACTGAGCTATGCTGTAATAGCTACCATTGATAATCTCTTTTTTCAATACTTTTATTGCTTGGATCCCTACTTAATTTTTAAATTTATGATATTTTAATATACTAGTTCGTTTAGTTTTTTTGTTAAAACACACAGCTAGCTATAAACCTATGACTATTCTATTAGGGCAACTGCTGTATTAGAGTATCTCGAGTCGGCCTGCAAAGATGTGTGCCTGCCCAAAAAGGGGTGGGGTCATCATGGTTTCAATTGATTATTAGACTAGAGTATCTCAAATCAACCTACCAACTTAAAGGTGTGTGGTCATAAATACAGCTAGCATAAAAGGGGCGTGGTCA